>NW_025127774.1:0-1109 GCF_004010195.1 Chiloscyllium plagiosum | reverse complement strand
GGGCCACAACACACAGCAGTACACCAGAACTGCCAAAAGAGAAAGAAGAACACCGATTCAATGTATTCGCCAAAAATGGATACCCCCGCAATTTCATTAGAGATTGTCTGTATGGATTTGCTAGACGACTGTCCTCTGACATTGATACTGGATCAATGGTGCTGGAAGAGCACAGCAGTTCAGGCATTTTTTACCTTTTTACCCTTTGATATTGATGAGGGCAGTGCAGATGATGTGGTTTATATGGAGTTCATTAAGGTCTTTGACGAGGTCCCACATGGAAGGCTGGTCCAAAAGGGAAGAGCCATGGTATCCAAGGCAAGTTGGCAAATTGTGTCCTCAATTGGTGGAGGGTTGTTTTTGTGATTGAAAGCCATTGTCCAGCAGATGTACCACAGGGATCTGTGCTGGAACCATTGCTGGCTGTTACAAATATGAATAACGTGGAAATCAAAGCAGAAGGAATCATTAGTAGGTTTGCAGGTAACATGAAAGGTGAGAGTGATGTTCACAGTGAGGGGATAGTTTCAGGCTGCAGTATGATATCGATCTGATGATAAACTGAGCAGAGTAATGTCAGACAGAGTCTACTTCTGATCACTGTGGGAAGCCTAATAAATGAATGATATACATCATGAATGGTAGGTCCTCATGGAGCACTGAGGAACACAGGGAACTTGGTGGGCAAGTCCATGGATGTCTGAAGGTGTCAGCACAGGGAGACAAGGTGGGGAATACACCTGAACTGGGAGCAGGAGGGGGACCCACATCCTGGTGGGGAACGTTACTGGAGCTACTCGAGAGGATTCAAACTCGTCTGGCAGGGCTGTGTGACCCCAAAGAGTCGTAAGGCCAGAAAGCAAGTTGAGGCTGGTACAAATGTTCAACAGAGCAATAGAAGTAGACAAGGCAGGCAAGAACATTGCAGACAATTAGGGAAAACTGGTGGATTAAACTGCAGTTAGAACATAGAACATAGAAGAATACAGCGCAGTACAGGCCCTTCGGCCCTCGATGTTGCGCCGATCCAAGCCCACCTAACCTATACTATCCCACTATCCTCCATATGCCTATCTAATGCCCGCTTAAATGCACATAATGAGGGAGAG
>NW_025127773.1:0-1109 GCF_004010195.1 Chiloscyllium plagiosum | reverse complement strand
TATTCTTCTATGTTCTATGTTCTATGTTCTACTTGATTCTCCTAATTAATGCTCTAACATGATGAACAAGTGGAGCAGAGGCTGCACAGACAGACTGCTCCACGTTGTTCCAGGTAGCTCCGTTGCTCATGATACACACGTGGGACATAACGTGTTTTTTATTTGCAGTGAAGAGGGAAGCAAAATGCTTTGTGTGAAATCTCAAGGAGGCAACTTCCATCTCCGAAAAGACAGCACGGTCTTCTCTATGCAGGGCGGAAGCTGGTGGGAATGGCAACCTGTTTCAGATGGAAGGTATTGTGGCTGCTGTTGGGGATTGTGAACAATATGACGTTCAGTGCAGGCTCACACACTGACTGCTTATTAATGTGGGGAGAGTTAATTACGGCTTAGAAACAATTAGGAAAACCATATTAGACTGATGAATGGACTCTCTAAGTTCACATAATGCTGATCTTGTTCATGTTGATCTTGTCTAGTGCACGTCCTGTGCAGAGTGACCTGTATGCCTTACTCTGTACAAGTCTATTTTCACCCTATGATCTGTCTGGCCACTCTTATTATGATTTGCCTCCATTACTCATAAATAAACTGTTTCCCTGTACTGATGTACACATGACAATAAATCAAACCAATCAAACCTGGGTAAAATATGGAATTTCTCACCCTATCAATGTCTCTTCTGGAAATAAGTGATCGCAACCAAGCATCAAGTTTCAGTGCAACCATTTCTATTCTCTCATAGCTCTACAGATTAAACACTCAGTTTCCTCCCTCTCATTTCATTGTACAAACATCTGTGTTTGTGATAAGGAGATTATTCCTTGCAAAGGAGATCAAATCTGTAGATATTGCCCCAAAAACTCTCTCGGCAAGGATACATAATTGTAGGCACTTGGCTTTGCATAGATTCTTGAATCAGTAGACATAGAGAGCAGTAGACGTACTCTGTATAAATTTCAGTAAGGCCTTTGATTAGGTTCGACATGATAGGCTGCTCTGGAAGATTCGATCACATTGAATGCAGGGGGACAATGCAAACTGGGTACTCAATTGGCTTGATGTTAGGAAGGAGAGATTGGATAGAAAACTGGCTAACCGGTCGAAGG
>NW_025127772.1:0-1109 GCF_004010195.1 Chiloscyllium plagiosum | reverse complement strand
GGAATCTGATTGAGGTGTACAAAAATATGAAAGACATAGACAAAGTCAATTGTGAGAATCTTTTCCCCATGGCAGACATGTCCATGACCAGACGGAATAAGCTTACCGTGTGAAAAAGTGGTTTACTGGGGTTTTGAGGACTTTTTTCCCCAGAGGGTGGTAGAAATATGGAATGTGCTGTTTGAGAAGGTGGTGGAGGCAGCTCCTCTCACAACATTTAAGAAACATCCAGACGAGCACAGGGCATGGAAGGCTATGGACCAAGTGCAGGTAAATGGAGTTTGGTGATTACTGATTGGCATCGACATGTCGACAAACAGAAGGACCTGTTTGTTTGCTGTATGACTTTTTGACAATGAAGAGAAGGATGTGGAAGCATTTTTCATGTCGTTAGTGAAGATAGCAACACAAGTGAGGTGGGAAAAACAGGTTGGACCTTGCCTGTGCAAAAATGAACTTGGGAAGCACAAGAGGTTTCGACATCCCTGTCAGAGGAATGTTCTCAGGATCATGAGGAGGTGAAAACGGCTATTTTAAGCACAAATGAGTTGGCCCCAGAAACATACAGACAGATGTTTCAGAACATACACAAACAGCCTGGACAAACCTGTACTGAGTTTAAGAGAGTTCAACAAAATAATGTTGACAGGCGGATAAGAGCATTAACAGCTGAGAATACTTACAATGCTCTCAAAGAAGTTATCCTTTGAGAAGAATTTAAGATTTCCTTCCCTTCTAGAATCCTTCATGTAGAAGACCAAAGGGGAATGACAGTAAGACAAGCAGCTAGAATGGCTAATGGAAGAATTCAAAACTTCCTTCCCTTCATGAATCGGAATTCATGTAGAAGACCAAAGGGGAACGACAGTAAGACAGGCAGCTAGAATGGCTAATGATTATAGACTTCAATAAAGCCAAAACCCTGCAGATGCTGGAATCCAAAGTCGACAAACAGGAGGCTGGAAGAGCACAACAACCCAAGCAGCATCAGGAGGTGGAGAAGTCACCTGATGGGAGATCAATCCAGAAACCTTATTCCCATCAGGCCCAGAAATGGGAGAAAAATAAAAATTGGTAGAGTGTAAGGAAGGCAAGGAGCCAGGGGAGAG
>NW_025127771.1:0-1109 GCF_004010195.1 Chiloscyllium plagiosum | reverse complement strand
TGACTGAGATTCAATTCCTGTCACTGACTGAGAGTCAATCACTGTCACAGACTGAGATTGAATCCCTGACACTGACTGAGATTCAATCCCTGTCACTGATGGATGCTCAATCCCAGTCACTGACTGAGGATCGATCCCAGTCACTGATTGAGGCTGAATCCCTGTCACTGACTGAGATTCAATCCCTGTCACTAACTGAGGTTCAGTCCCTGTCACTGATGGAGGTTCAATCCCTGTCACTGACTGAGTTTCAATCGCTGTCACTGACTGATGTTTAATCCCTGTCACTGACTGATGTTCAATCCCACACCTCGACTGAGATTCAATCCCTATCACTGTCTGAGTGTCAATCCCTTTCACTGACTGAGATTCAATCCCTGTCACTGTCTGAGGGTCAATGCCAGTCACTGACTGAGGTTCAATCCCTGTCACTGATGGAGGTTCAATCCCTGTCACTGACTGAGGTTCACTCGCTGTCACTGACTGATGCTTAATCCCTGTCACTGACTGATGTTCAATCCCACACACTGACTGAGATTCAATCCCTATCACTGTCTGAGTGTCAATCCCTGTCACTGACTGAGATTCAATCCCTGTCACTAACTGAGATTCAATCCCTGTCACTGACTGAGTTTCAAGCCATGTCACTGTCTGCGGGTCAATCCCAGTCACTGACTGAGATTAAATCACTGACACTAACCAGGATTCAATCCCTGTCACTGACTGAGGCTCAATCCCTGTCACTGACTGAGATTCAATCCCTGTCACTGTCTGAGGGTCAATGCCAGTCACTGACTGAAGTTCAATCACTGTCACTGTGTGAGGGTCAATCCCAGTCACTGACTGTGATTCACTTCCAGTCACTGAATGAGATTCAATCCCTGTCACTGACTGAGGGTCAATCCCTGTCACGATTTAAGGCTCAATCCCTGTCACTGTCTGAGATACAATCCCTGTTACTGATTGAGCCTCAATCCCTGTCACTGACTGAGATACAATCCCTGTCATTGACTGAGATTCAATCACTGTCACAGACTGAGATTGAATCCCTGACACTGACTGAGATTCAATCCCTATCACTGATGGAGGCTCAATCCCAGTCACTGACT
>NW_025127770.1:0-1109 GCF_004010195.1 Chiloscyllium plagiosum | reverse complement strand
TAACACGGAGAGGGGGCCACACTAACTAAGGTTTAACATCGAGGGCGCCACACTAACTCTGGTTTAACACCGAGAGGGGGCCACACTAACTCAGGTTTAACACCGAGAGGGAGCCGCACTAACTCAGGTTTAACACCGAGAGGGGGCCACACTAACTCAGGTTTAACACCGAGAGGGGGCCACACCAGCTCTGGTTTAACACCGAGAGGGGGCCACACTAACTCAGGTTTAACACCGAGAGGGGGCCACACTAACTCAGGTTTAACACGGAGAGGGAGCTACACTAACTCAGGTTTAACACCGAGAGGGGGCCACACTAACTCAGGTTTAACATCGAAGGGGCCACACTAACTCAGATTTAACACCGAGAGGAGGCCACACTAACTCTGGTTTAACACCGGGAGGGAGCCACACTAACTCAGGTTTAACACCGAGGGGGGGGCCACACTAACTCAGGTTTAACACCGAGAGGGGGCCACACTAACTTAGGTTTAAAACCGAGAGGGGGCCACACTAATTCAGGTTTAACATCGAGGGGGGCACACTAACTCTGGTTTAACACCGAGAGGGGGCCACACTAACTCAGGTTTAACACGGAGAGGGGGCCACACTAACTCAGGTTTAACACCGAGAGAGAGAGCCAAACTAACTCAGGTTTAACATGGAGGGGGCCACACCAACTCAGGTTTAACACCGACGGGGGGGCCACACTAACTCAGGTTTAACACCGAGAAGGAGCCACACTAACTCAGGTTTAACACTGAGGGGGCCACACTAACTCAGGTTTAACATCGAGGGGGCCACACTAACTCTGGTTTAACACGGAGAGGGAGCCACACTAACTCAGGTTTAACACCGAGAGGGAGCCACACTAACTCAGGTTTAACACAGAGAGGGAGCCACTTGAACTCAGGTTTAACACCGAGAGGGAGCCACACTAACTCAGGTTTAACACCGAGAGGGAGCCACACTAACTCAGGTTTAACACAGAGAGGGAGCCACACTAACTCTGGTTTAACACGGAGAGGCAGCCACACTAACTCAGGTTTAACACAGAGAGGGGGCCACACTAACTTAGGTTTAACACCGAGGGGGGGGCCACACTAACT
>NW_025127769.1:0-1109 GCF_004010195.1 Chiloscyllium plagiosum | reverse complement strand
GTGTCTGCGTGGGTTTCCACTCGGTGCACTGATTTCCTCCCACAGTCCACGTATTTGCATTTTAGAGTGCATTGGCCATGCTAAATTACCCATAGTGTTCAGGGATGTGTAGCTTAGGGTGAATTGGCCATGCTAAATTACCCATAGTGCTCAGGGCTGTGTAGCTTAGGGTGAATTGGCCATGCTAAATTACCCCATAGTGCTCAGGGCTGGGTAGCTTAGGGTGAATTGGCCATGCTAAATTAACCCATAGTGCTCAGGGCTGTGTAGGTTAGGGTGCATTGGCCATGCTAAATTACCCATAGTGTTCAGGGATATGCAGGTTAGGGTGGATTGGCCATGCTAAATTACCCAGAGTGCTCAGGGATGTGTAGGTTAGGGTGGATTGACTGTGCTATATTACCCCATAGTGCCCAGGGATGTGTAGGTTAGGGTGAATTGGCCATGCTAAATTACCCATAGTGCTCAGGGATGTGCAGGTTAGGGTGGATTGGCCGTGCTAAATTACCCATAGTGTTCAGAGATGTGCAGGTTAGAGTGGATTGGCCATGCTAAATTAACCCAATAGTGTTGAGGGATGTGCAGGTTAGGGTGGATTGACCATGCTAAATTACCCATACTGTTCAGGGATGTGCAGGTTAGGGTGAATTGGACATGCTAAAATACCCATAGTTCTCAGGGATGTGCAGGTTAGGGAGGATTGGCCATGCTAAATTACCCATAGTGCGCAGGGATGTGTAGGTTGGGGTGAATTGGCCATGCTAAATTACCCATAGTTCTCAGGGATGTACAGGTTAGGGTGGATTGGCCATAACAAATTACCCATAGTGCTCAGGGATGTGTAGGTTGGGGTGAATTGGCCATGCTAAATTACCCATAGTTCTCAGGGATGTGCAGGTTAGGGTGGATTGGCCAAGCTAATTTATCCATAGTGCTCAGGGATGTGCAGGTTAAGGTGGATTGGCCATGGGGAATACAGAGATGGGGATGGTTGGGATGATTTTCGGAGGTTCATTGTGGAGTTGTTGGGCTGTTGGCCTACACTGTTTTCACACTGTAGGGTTTCTATGTTGTTAGAAACTCCCACAGGCCCCTTGGTCATTTTGAGA
>NW_025127768.1:0-1109 GCF_004010195.1 Chiloscyllium plagiosum | reverse complement strand
CTGCTGTTCACTACAATATTCACCAGGACTGCTTTTCACTACAATATACACTGGGACAGCTGTTCTCTACAATATTCACCAAGAAAGCAGTTCACTACAATATACACTGGGACATATATTCTCTACAATATACACCGGGGCAGCTGTTCACTACAATATTCACCAGGACAGCTGTTCACTCCAATATACACCGGGACAGCTGTTCACTACAATATACAACAGGATAGCTGTTCACTACAATATACACCAGGACAGCAGTTCACTACAATATTCTCCAGGACAGCTGTTCACACTAACATTCACCGGGACAGCTGTTCATTACAATATACATCGGGACAGCTGTTCACTACAATATACACCGGGACAGCTGTTCACTACAATATTCATCAGGAAAGCTGTTTACGCCAATATACACCGGGACAGCTCTTCTCTACAACATACCCCAGGACAGCTGTTCACTACAATATTCACCAGGACAGCTGTTCACAACAACATACAACTGGACAGCTTTTCACTACGAATTACACTGGGACAGCTGTTCACTTCAATATACACTGGGACAGCTGTTCACTACAATATACACTGGGACAGCTGTTCACTACAATATACACCAGGACAGCAGTTCACTACAATATTCTCCAGGACAGCTGTTCACACTAACATTCACCGGGACAGCTGTTCATTACAATATACATCGGGACAGCTGTTCACTACAATATACACCGGGACAGCTGTTCACTACAATATTCATCAGGACAGCTGTTTACGCCAATTTACACCGGGACAGCTCTTCTCTCCAACATAACCCAGGACAGCTGTTCACTACAATATTCAACAGGACAGCTGTTCACAACAACATACAACTGGACAGCTTTTCACTATGAATTACACTGGGACAGCTGTTCACTTCAATATACACTGGGAAGCTGTTCACTACAATATACACTGGGACAGCTGTTCACTATAATATTCACCAGTACAGCTGTTCACTACAATATACACTGGGACAGCTGTTCTCTACAATATTCACCAGGACAGCTGTTCACGACAATATTCACAAGAACAGCTGTTCAATGCAATATTCACCAGGACTGCTGTTCACTACAATA
>NW_025127767.1:0-1109 GCF_004010195.1 Chiloscyllium plagiosum | reverse complement strand
TTTTTAAAAAGCACTTGAATTTTCGTCTTTTCACCAACTCCGTGCCAGCACAAAGACTTCAGACTGCCTGGGCCCAGTGTCTCGACCACATTAGGCTCCAAACCTTGAGACCTGGCTTCCAGACCCCATGGGGACTCCGGGACTCTCCTCCGCTCTGGGACTCTCCTCTGCTCCAGGACTCACCTCCGCTCTGGGATTCTCCTCCAATCCAGGACTCACCTCCGCTCCAGGACTCACCTCTGCTCTGGGTCTCATCTCCACTCCAGGACTCACCTCCGCTCTGGGACTCTCCTCCGCTCTGGGACTGTCCTCCGCTCTGGGACTCTCCTCCGATCTGGGACTCTCCTCCGCTCCAGGACTCACTTTTGCTCTGGAACTCTCCTCCGCTCTGGAACTCTCCTCCGCTCTGGGACTCTCCTCCGCTCTGGGACTTTCCTCCGCTCCAGGACTGACCTCCGCTCTGGGACTCTCCTCCGCTCTGGGACTTTCCTCCGCTCCAGGACTGACCTCCGCTCTGGGACTTTCCTCCACTCCAGGACTCACCTCCGCTTTGGGACTCTTCTCCACTCTGGGACTCACCTCCGCTCTGGGACTCTCCTCCGCTCCAGGACTCACCTCCGCTCCGGGACTCTTCTCCGCTCTGGGACTCTCCTCCGCTCCAGGACTCACCTCCGCTCTGGGTCTCATCTCCACTCCAGACTCATCTCTGCTCTGGGACTCTCCTCCACTCTGGGACTTTCCTCCACTCCACGACTCACCTCCGCTCTGGGACTCTCCTCTGCTCTAGGACTCTCCTCTGCTCTGGGACTCTCCTCCACTCCAGGAGTCACCTCCGCTCTGGGACTCTCCTCCACTCTGGGACTCTCCTCCGATCTGGGACTCTCCTCCGCTCCAGGATTCACCTCCGCTCTGGGACTCTCCTCCGCTCTGGGACTCTCCTCCGCTCCAGGACTCACCTCCGCTCTGGGACTCTCCTCCACTCTGGGACTCTCCTCCGCTCCAGGACTCACCTCCGCTCTGGGACTCTCCTCCGCTCTGGGACTCTCCTCAACTCTGGGACTCACCTCCACTCTGGGACTCTCCTCCGCTCCAGGACTCACCTCCGCTCT
>NW_025127766.1:0-1109 GCF_004010195.1 Chiloscyllium plagiosum | reverse complement strand
TCCACACTGTAATGTAATCTAATCTAATCGAATTGCTTTGGGGAACCTGAGCATGTGGGCAAGGTGTTTCTGAAAATTCATTGCAGCACTTCTAAATCTCAGACCAATTAGCCAATATACACATTGTTGAATGATTTCGCTCTTGTCATTTTGAAAGATGAACTGCTGGGAGGCTGGCACAGTTAGGCTATCACAGTGGCACAGTGGTTAGCACTGCTGCCTCACAGCACCAGAAACCCACGTTCGATTCCAGCCTCGGGCAACTGTCTGTGTGGAGTTTGCACATTCTCCCCGTGTCTGCATGGGTTTCCTCCTGGTGCTCCAGTTTCCTCCCACAGTCCAAAGATGTGCAGGTCAGGTGAATTGGCCATGCTAAATTGTCCATAGTGTTCGATGTAGGGGAATGGGTCTGGGTGGACTCCTCTTCGGAGGGTTGGTGTGGACTTGTTGGGCCAAAGGGCCTGTTTCCACACTGTAAGTAATCTAATCTAAAGGACAAGCCTGTCACAAAACTCTACACTTTTCCTTCCCCCAAAGCCAGACTAGAACTACTTTTAGTGAAACCTAGATTGATATTGAAGTGAATATACTGGACACTATTATGTTGTCTTCAACACCTTAGCAGTACCTACTTCACTAACTCCTTACAGATATTTTAAATCTATCTGCTCAATTGTGTTCTCAGACCTCCAGATCAGGTTGGATTTGGATATAAGTTATGTGGTTCAGAAGCAAGGAATTAGCTACACACCACAAGATCCCTAACAAATTCCTTTCAGATGTTTTCCTCAAGCGATGTTAATTCTCACCATTAGAGTAGGTGGGACTTAAACCTAGTTCTCCTGACTGAGAGGTAAGGACTTTACCACTGTACCACCAGAGCCCCTAGTTCCTTTCAACCTAGAGACAATAATATGCTGTATCTAAACTGATGATATTTAAATAAGACCTCATTAAAATATTGTGAAAACAACATTGAGCACAAAATGCATGTGAACAACATCGAGAGAAGAAATGCGCAGCAAAATTTTTCATTTTTGTTAAAAAAGCTAAAACAGTTTTTCCAGGGTTTATGGAAAGAAATGATGCTGATCTTCATTTGTTGCCTA
>NW_025127765.1:0-1109 GCF_004010195.1 Chiloscyllium plagiosum | reverse complement strand
TGGAGAAATCAGAGCTAACGTCATGGGTTCGGTAACCCTTCCTCAGAACCAGGTCGTCCATCAACATCTGCTTTTGTCTAATATCGAAAATAAAAGGAGTCATACGCCCGTGGGGAACTGATCCTTATTTTCAGCGACAGCGAGAGAAGTAAATCTGTGGGCTCTAGTTCTGGACTACCTCCAACCCAGGAATAAGAGCCTATCTATTTACACTATCCACGCTCCTCATGACTTTATAAATATCTATAAGTTCATCCCTCAGCCCCTGAGTCTCCAGGGAAAACAGTCACATTCTCTTTGACCACTCCCTGTAGCTCGAATCCTCTAATTCGGTCAACACCTTGTAAATCTTTTCTGATAATTTTCTTGTTTTACAACATCCATTCCAGAAGAGGGAGACCAGAATTGCACACAATATTCCAACAACTGACTGAACCTATTTCCTGCACAGCCGCAACATGACCACCCAAATCCGATACTGAATGCTATGACCAAAAAATGAAAGCATCAGAATGTCTTCCCTGCATGTTAAAGTCCCACATCAGCAATGTCAGATGCAATTTCCTGATGTGAAATCAGGGTGAAACGAGACCAGAAGAGGCATCAGGGAACAAGAAAGACATTCATTGTTTGTGAGAGATGACGGTGAGCCCGTTGGTGCCAGGCTCCATGTTGGTGCTGAAGACGTGCCTTCCTGTTTATGTTGGTGTACACATCACTCCAGATGTATCAACCACAATGACTGCCTATTCTGTGTTGACCATTTCAAAGCTCAGGGGAAAGTGAGGACCACAGATCCTGGAGATCAGAGTCAAGAGTGTGGTGCTAGAAAATCGCAGCAGGCCAGGCAACATCTGAGAAACAGGATGATTGACGTTTTGGACGTAAGCCCTTAATCAGGAATGAAGCTGGTGGCCTGGGGAGCTGAGAGATAAATAGCGGCAGTTTGGGACTGGGTGCAAGATTGCTGAGAATACAATAGGTAGATAAAAACGGGGAGAAGATGTTAGATTGGAGAGGAGGTTTGAGCGGATAGATGGGAAAGATGTTGAGCATGGAAAGAAGGCGGTCTCCACTTGAGGCTTGGGACTGGCATGAGGTAGGTCAAG
>NW_025127764.1:0-1109 GCF_004010195.1 Chiloscyllium plagiosum | reverse complement strand
CACTTTCACCCTAATGCCACTGACTACAGCACTATACCTTTCACCAAGCTCTTCGCCAGAAAGGACGTGAGCTGACTGACCACATGATGCTGACATGGAATTTCGGTTTGAAATAAAGGTCCGTCTAAATGTAGACTATAATTCCTAGTTTCAGTCTCAGTTTCAAGGCTTGTAGAGCGGATTACATTCCTGCTTTAGTGAACACACTGAGGGTGCATTTTGCAGACAGAGGATCGTGAGGCTGAGTTTTGCTGATCAACTGGTGCCGGGGATGGAATTGCGTTACAGTGAATGGGAGCTCGCTTTATAAAGAGGATGCACAATTCACGAATTGTGATGCAAACAAGTTGTGTTTAATAAACATGCGTTATCGGAGAACTACCTGTATATTGAAGGGAGGATCAAAAATGATGGACCAAAGCAATTACTGCAGTTCCCATTTTCTATAGCCCGACGTTTAAACATGTTAAATGATATGAACAATGTATGTGGCAAATCGTACTGAGGAGATTTTCTCCACTATCTAGAATGGGGGATGCTCAATGTGTTGAATGACCTCCTCCCTTCCCGATGTTTCTGTGCAGTCTGTGGGATAGCTCTGCAAGTCGTGACACAAGCTCTCAGACGTTCGAAAGAAGGACTCTGCGGGGACGTCAGGACTGTGTTTCCCATTCCCATTTCCAACAACAAGGCTGAGACCGAGTGTTCTGACTCGGTTTATCCTTTAAGAACGATGAGCAGTTTGATACAATTGAGTGACTTGCTTGGAAGTTTCAGAGACCATTGAAGAGTTTATCACATGTCTGTGTATCTGGAGTCACTTTTAGGCAGACCAGGAAAGCACGGGAGACTCACTTCCTGAAACTACACTTGGGAAGGAAAATGGTAATCACAATTCACTTGGCTTCAAAGTCACTATTCCTGACACCAGATTTTAGATCTCGATATTTTATTAATTGTTTTTAACTTCCGTCAGCTGCCAGAGCATTAGCCTGGTCTGGATTAGTAATCCAGTGACATTTCCACAACCGCACAATCGCCACATGGGGACCTATCAGAAACCACACTGAGCTGGTTATTCCTGTGCTGCTGAACAACTCTGTCAAAAA
>NW_025127763.1:0-1109 GCF_004010195.1 Chiloscyllium plagiosum | reverse complement strand
TTTTTAGTAAGAGGTCTTAAAGGCCAAAGTGCCGACTGAAAACGGCTCAAGTTAATAACTTACGGGGCTTTTAGGCTTTTTAATAAATAGTAGTAACAATTGACAGCTCGCACATACCAGGCTTTCTAGTTTGTTTTTTCTTGCAGCTGTAACAATCACCGGGTGCTTGGGGTCCCAGAGGGTTTGGAAGTTTTAGTAAATTATCCCTAGCTGTTACTCTCTCTAAAGCCTCACTTGATGGTGTTTCCTCCTGGATTGGAGAACTGTATGCAAGAATGCATGTCTGAATGTTCCTTTTTGCCAAGGGGTGTGTTTAGGTGATGTTAATAGACTGAACAGTTCATTTGCAGAACGTACTGTATCCATTATTCGGTTAAGGTTTACAATAGTTAAGTTATTCCAACTTCCTCTTCATTTTGTATGGATTTTCATTAGAGGATAGTGAGGTGGAGCAACCCTATAGTAGCCAAAGGCCTGATCAGGATCTGTTTAAATACATCCAGGCATTATCTAAATTTGATGAGAATGATGGGGGAGCCTTTTTAATTTCATTTCAGAAAGTGTCTAAACAAGTGCAGTGGCCAGAGAACATGTGGATTTAGTTTATCCAAACAAAGTTGATAGGTATTTGCATCCCTATCGGAGGAGATGAAGAAAGCCATCTGAAGTGCATATGAGCTTGTGCCAGAAGCCGACAGTGTTTCAGGAATCTAAAATAGCATCCCTGGTTAAACGCACGTTGTGTTTGAAAGAATCAAACAAAGTAATTTTGAAAGGTGGGGAAGGGTATGAAAACAGAGCAAAGTTATGGCACTCTGAGAGAGACTCTAATTTTGGAGAAGTTCAACAATTCACTTCCTGCAGTCGTGAGAACTCGCGTGGAAGAGCAGAGAGTTACTTTGGCAAGATTAGAAGCTGAAATGGCTAATGATGATGATTGAGTTCAGAAATCAAAGTTTGGTTTCTGTGAGGGATTGAGAAGAATGTGCGAGATCTTCTTAAAACATATCCCTGTGAGAGTAAGGTTTACTGGCGTAGGCCAGCATTAGCAGGTGAAGCGGTTACATTACAAAGTTGTACAGAAGGATGTAATATTTTTATGCTGAGAC
>NW_025127762.1:0-1109 GCF_004010195.1 Chiloscyllium plagiosum | reverse complement strand
GGAGTGCAGAATTGTCAGAGGGTCAGTTTGGAGGGAGTGCAGCATTGTCAGAGGATCAGTGTGGACGTAGTGCAGCATTGTCAGATCGTCAGTGTGGAGGGTGTGCATCATCGTCAGAGGGTCAATGTGGACGGAGTGCACCATTGTCAGAGGTTCAGTGTGAATTGAGTGAAGTATTGTCAGAGGATCAGTGTGGAGGGAGTGCAGGCTTGAGAGAGGTTCAGTGTGGAGGGAGTGCAGCATTGTCAGTAGGTCAGTGTGGAGGGAGTGTAGCATTGTCAGAGGGTCAGGGTGGTGGGTGTGCTGTATTGTCAAAGGGTTAGTGTGGAGGGTGTGCAGCCTTGTCAGAGTGTGAGTGTGGAGGGAGTGCAGCATTGTCTGAGGGTCAGTGTGGAGGGAGTGCAGCATTGAGAGATTGTCAGTGTGGAGGGAGTGTTGCATTGTCAGAGGGTCAGTCTGGAAGTCAGTACAGCATTGTCAGAGGGTCAGTTTGGAGGGAGTGCAGCATTGTCAGATGATCACTGTGGAGGGAGTGCAGCATTGTCAGTGAGTAAGGATGGGGGATTACAGCATTGTCAGTGGATCAGTGTGGAGGGAGTGCAGCATTGTCAGAGGGTCAGTGTGGGGGGAATGCAGCACTGTCAAAGGGTCAGAATGGAGGGAGTGCAGTATTGTCAGATGGTCAGTGTGGAGGGAGTGCAGCATTGTCAGAGGGTCAGTGTGGTGGGAGTGCAGCATTGTCATGGAGTCAGGACGGTTGGATTGCAGCATTGTCAGAGAGTCAGTATGGAGGGACTGCAGCATTGTCATGGCGTCAGCACGGGGGGAATTCAGCATTGTCAGAGCGTCAGTGTGGAGGGAGTGCAGCACTGTCAGAGGTTCAGTGTGAAGGCAGTGAAACATTGACAGAGGAGCCGTGTGGGAGAGTGCAGCATTGTCAGAGTGTCAGTGTGAAGGGAGTGCAGCCATGTGAGAGTGTGGAAGGAGTATAGCATTGTCAGAGGGTCAGTGTGGAGGGAACGCAGTATTGTCAGAGGAACAGTGTGGAGAGAGTGCAGCATTGCCAGAGAGTCAAAAATGTGAGATTGCAGCATTGTCAGAGGGTCAGT
>NW_025127761.1:0-1109 GCF_004010195.1 Chiloscyllium plagiosum | reverse complement strand
ACCAGCAAACGCGTCAGGATCGCCACAATATTAAAATCCTGGATCTGAACAGGTTTTTTTGTTAAAACATATGCACTAGAGATCCTTATCTTTTTCCCTGTGTGTCTTCAGGTCTGTTCATTAATCCTGCAGTCCCATTACTCTCAGTGTCTGTACCGACGTCTCATTTCTCTCTGTAATGATAGGAGGCAGTTTTTAACGTCTGAGACTGGTGCGTATTGATTTATAATTTCAATCCGTTTCTCTCATGCTTTTAGTTATATTTTTCGGACATAACTTTACGTGTAACTACTTCAGAATCGATATCTACAATTGTCGTAATTTCCGTCGAGCCGGAAAGTTGATATGGAAACATATTTTTTCACATTTCTAAGTGACATATTCAGTGCTTTTGAACCTCCTCTGAAGTGCCACCTTATTACTTCTTCAAGAATTTATTTGATTCTATTCCTTTGCTTCCGGTTCTATTCCCTCACTATCCTCTGTTCAGGTTGTCCTATTATAAGTATGTTGCCATCTGTCTGTGTGCTTAATAAGAGCTGCTGGTAGTGGCTTACATTGGCGAGTCTTTGTTCATGAACATTGGTTGCTCGCTGCCTGCCTCTTTGCCCTCTTTATTGTTGCGTGAATGCTTTCCATGGAATCACGTAAATTATGTTTCTGCACATGGTGGACAGGGCCTTTTGTTTTGTTGAGACTTTGTCTGAGTGTGGTTGCCTGTTTGTGGATGTTATGAATCTCAGTGGTGGGAGAAGTTTGTTAACTAAAAGAATTATAATGTTAAACGTTTCAGATGAGTGAGTGAGCTCGTTGCGTGTGCTCATCGTGTTGTTTGTCTGTTTGGTTTCTGCAGGTGAAATTTCCGGGATATCTATTCTTGGAATACAGTTGGTGGAGGTGTTCTTCATCGTTCCTTCGTAGATCAGGAGTTCTGCAATGTGTTGTAGACATTATGGCCAGGGTCCTAATGCAGCGTCTCTTGTGTGTGTCTGTGTTCGGATTGTTACTTTTGTCCTTCAGGATCTAGTTTATAATTGTGGCTTTCCTCTACACATTTGCATTACTATCAATGTTTCGTGCTGCTTCTGCGATCATATCTAAGAATAGGA
>NW_025127760.1:0-1109 GCF_004010195.1 Chiloscyllium plagiosum | reverse complement strand
ACAGGGTTTGAACCTCAGACAGTGACAGTTGTTGACACTCAGTCAGTGACAGTGAGTGAATCTCAGTCAGTGACAGGGATTGAATCTCAATCAGTGACAGGGATTGACCCTCAGTCAGTGACAGGAATTGAATCGCAGTCAGTGACAGGGATTGAACCTCAGAAAATGACAGGGATTGAATCTCAATCAGTGACAGGGATTGACACTCAGGTAGTGACCGGGATTGAGCCTCAGACAGTGACAGGATTGAACCTAATTCAGTGACAGGAATGGAACCTCAATCATTGACAGGGAGTGAACCTCAGTCAATGACAGGGATTGACCCTCAGTCAGTAACAGGGTTTGAACCTCAGAGAGTGACAGTTGTTTACCCACAGTCAGTGAAAGTGAGTGAATCTCAGTCAGTGACAGGGGTTGATCCTCCGTCAGTGACAGGATTTGAACCTCAGCCAGTGACAGGGATTGAACCTCAGTCAGTGACAGGGATTGAATCTCAGTTCGTGATAGTGACTAAACTTAAGTCAGTGACAGGGATTGACCCTCAGTCAGTGACAGAGATTGAATCTCAGTCAGTGACAGGGATTGAATCTCAGTTCGTGAAAGGGTCTAAACCTCAGTCAGTGACAGGGATTGAGTCTCAGTCAGTACCAGGATTGAACCTCAGACAGTGACATGTTTTAAACCTCAGTCAGTGACAGGGTTTGAGCCTCAATCAGTGACTGGGATTGGATCTCAATCAGTGAATGGGATTGACCCTCAGTCAGTGACAGGAATTGAATCGCAGTCAGTGACAAAGTTTGAGCCTTAGTCAGTGACTGGGATTGAATCTCAATCAGTGACTGGGATTGAATCTCCATCAGTGACTGGGATTGAATCTCAATCAGTGACTGGGATTGAATCTCAATCCGTTACTGGGATTGAATCTCAGTCAGTGACAGGGATTGAGCCTCAGTCAGTGACAGGAATTGAAACTCAGTCAATGACTGGGATTGAACCTCAGTCAGTGACAGGGATTGAATCTCAGTTCGTGACAGCGTCTAAACCTCTGTCAGTGACAGGGATTGAGTCTCAGTCAATACCAGGATTGAACCTCAGACAGTGACATGTTT
>NW_025127759.1:0-1109 GCF_004010195.1 Chiloscyllium plagiosum | reverse complement strand
ATTAGACTGGAATATTACAACACACAGGAGTTTGTCCTCGGGTCTTTACTACCTTTCTCAGCCTTGGATATCATGAGCATCACGGATCGAAGGTATCCTTTGGATTATTCAAGGTGGTTACTATCCCATCCTCGGTATAGCTGGTGTTCCTGGTAAGTCATTCCATCTGACCATTAAACTGAGTTGAACTGAATTGCTGTTCATATTTAAATTTTAGAATTTGGAAATCATCATTTTCAGATACAGTCAAAAATGTTATTCCTTACAAATTATAACTATCACATTACTATTCACAACTTACTCAACAATACGCGAGGAGAAATCAGACTGTTCTTAATCTCCATGACCTTTTCTCTCCATTCAGATTTACATTTCTACATATTCTCCCCGCTCACCAATCCTGCCCAAGACCACTTTCAGGATATTTCAATCTCCTTCTCGGGTCTGTCTTCTCGGTGATGAAAGATGCCCCTTTGAGACTTGGAACAAAACATCTGGTTTCCTTCCTCACTGCCGGCAAACCACGTTAAAGTACCATGTGTTGCACAGGTAATGGAGCCACGAGGAACATCGTAAACCGTCTATGAGTGCATTCTCTGCTCCATTGGTTATTCAGGTTGGAACATCAATGACACTCTCCAGTTCCTGTATAAGTGCCTTGAGGGACTGAATGGCCTCCTCCTCGTTCCATCGGTTCAAGTGTCTGATTGAGCTCTGCCTGTTCCTGTTTAACAGCTCAATGTACTGACCAGACCACTTCTATTCCTGGGGAACAGGCAGCAGGATTGAATGGGCTGTCACTCTTCTTCTTCAGTCATTTCGATGGGCTGAATGGCTTCTACATATCCATGTAACCAGCTTGAGATGCTGAATGAGATCCTTTTTTAACTGTGGAAATATGCAATGTCTGGCCGTGCTGTTACATGAATGTTACCGACACTTTAACAGCACAAACCTGAATGCTGTCCAGGTCTTGCTGCACATGGACAAAGAGTCTGGTTCAGGAGCTGAGGAGGGACAAAATGTTCTGAACATTGTGTGATCTTCAGTGATCACCCCGCCGCTGATTTCATGATGGATGTGGGGTGCCAGGGGTGCGGGTGCGTAGA
>NW_025127758.1:0-1109 GCF_004010195.1 Chiloscyllium plagiosum | reverse complement strand
AAGGCTTCGGCAATCTGAAGCTCAAAGGGACTCGGGGAATCCCGGTTCAGGATTCCCTTCAGGATAACGGACGGGTTCGGGATTCTCTTCAGGATAACGGACGGGTTCAGGATTCCCTTCAGGATAACGGACGGGTTCAGGGATTCCCTTCAGGATAACAGACAGGTTCAGGATTCCCTTCAGGATAACGGACTGGTTCAGGGATTCCCTTCAGGGTAACGGACGGGTTCAGGATTCCCTTCAGGATAACGGACGGGTTCGGGATTCCCTTCAGGATAACGGACGGGTTCGGGATTCCCTTCAGGGTAACGGACTGGTTCAGGGATTCCCTTCAGGATAACGGACGGGTTCGGGATTCCCTTCAGGGTAACGGACTGGTTCGGGAATCCCTTCAGGATAACGGACGGGTTCAGGATTCCCTTCAGGATAACGGACGGGTTCGGGATTCCCTTCAGGATAACAGACGGGTTCGAGATTCCCTTCAGGGTAACGGACGGGTTCGGGATTCCCTTCAGGGTAACAGACAGGTTCAGGATTCCCTTCAGGATAACGGACGGGTTCGGGATTCCCTTCAGGGTAATGGACGGGTTCGGGATTCCCTTCAGGATAACGGACGGGTTCGGGAATCCCTTCAGGGTAACAGACTGGTTCAGGGATTCCCTTCAGGATAACAGACAGGTTCGGGATTCCCTTCAGGATAACGGACGGGTACGGGATTCCCTTCAGGGTAACGGACAGGTTCGGGATTCCCTTCAGGATAACAGACGGGTTCAGGGATTCCCTTCAGGATAACGGAAGGGTTCAGGATTCCCTTCAGGATAACGGACGGGTTCGGGATTCCCTTCAGGGTAACGGACGGGTTCGGGATTCCCTTCAGGGTAACGGATGGGTTCGGGATTCCCTTCAGGATAACGGACGGGTTCGGGATTGCCTTCAGGATAACGGAAGGGTTCGGGATTCCCTTCAGGATAACGGACGGGTTGAGTTGTCGGTCAGGAAGGTAAATGCAACGTTAGTATTTATTTGGAGAGGGACGTCCCGCTGAGGGGGGACACGGCTCGGGGCTGACTCTATTTGGGGACATTTACTCTGTATCTAACCCTGTGCTG
>NW_025127757.1:0-1109 GCF_004010195.1 Chiloscyllium plagiosum | reverse complement strand
ATCCGAAAATGTGCTCTGAAAGCTTAATTTGAAAGCTGTCTGGCGTTTCTCAACGTGCGTCAACCAAAACCAGAAATCCTCAATCATAGTTTGGAGCAGTTCACGTATTCGAGTTTCGAAGCAGCAGACACGAATACAGTTCATTCAGTCAACTACAGGAATGAAAAGATTTACAGGCACAGATGAACTATCGACTCTTGTTCTCATGCTGTTACAAATATTACCCTGTGGCCTGAAGTCTAAGCCATGTTGTAACTAAAAATGAGGAAATCACAGACAGGCTGCCGAATGACGCAGTGTGTATTTTGTTTTCTTGTTCTCACAGAGTTCCAGGAAAGTATGACAGCGAGGGAGAGGAATGCAAGTCAAGTGCAGCTCTGGTGAAACACCTTCTGTCTGATTCAGTCATCAACAAGAAACGTGAATGCGACTAAAGCGGGAAAGCTTTTCACAACTCGAACAAAGAGCAATCACGAACAGTGACCACGTCTTTGACATCTCAGATCGCCTTTGACCTTCCCTGAATATGTATACAAACTAATTTTTGTACACCTCAAAGTGAGAAGAGTTTGATTTACCGACAATAAGTGAGTCGCATGTCCTTGATTCCCACATAGGTTTCCAACGCAGCTTGCAGCCAGGTGGCAGTTGCTCATGGCTCTGCTGGATAATGCACTATTATAGAGAAAGAAAAGGAAAGTTGGAACTCTTATTGGCTCTGGGTTTCGAACAATCTTGCTACGTGTTCTGCCATTCTCGGATTCCAGTACTAAATCAGTTTTTCAGTTCATCCGAGATGCAGGAGAGTCAGCGTTTCTGGCAGGAGCAGAATTCATCATCTCCAGTGATCACTTTATCTGAGGAGAGAAAATGAACAAAGTTTCACACAGCGACTAATCGGAATTGCATTCCGTTTCAGCATGGTAGCAGATACGGGCTAGCAAATTCAAAGCCAGATTTGCTGATGAGAACAACAAGCACGACCGCTCAGATAGAGCAATTCCTTCCCACCGCTTATTCTGCAGAACTGGTGCAGTTGCTGTGAGTATGCTGCAGAGTATCATCAGGTACATCCTCTTGGGTTTCCGGTTTTGGCCTGTGTGCTCGCG
>NW_025127756.1:0-1109 GCF_004010195.1 Chiloscyllium plagiosum | reverse complement strand
GCAGCTCCCCCTATACCCACCCCAGTCCTGAAGAAGATGACACCCAAAACGTCTACTTCTCCACCTCTTGATGCTGCCTGGCTTGTTGTGTTCTTCCAACCTCCTGTCTGTCTACTTTAGCTCCATTTGGTGGCCATGGTTTCTTTTGCTGGTTCACATCCAGATTCCATTCCCCAAAGTGTGGTGCCAAGCATTTCTGTCTGGGACAACTCATGGGGGTATCTGGACATGAAGGTCATAACCTGGCTTGCAGCATGTGAAGTGGTGTGCAGCTGTGGTTTAAGTACGGCACTGAAGTCATGAACTAAGCAAGTTCCCAACAACAATTAGCACTTCCACTTCTGCTGCTGCCAGATTGAATGAGAATGGTGCCATTGAACCTGATGTGTAAGCATTGAGGTGAACAGAGGGAAATTGCATGAGAAAAGTTGTCATGAGCCATGGCAACTCAACCTCTATGAATCTCCCTGAAGAAAACATGAAGGCAAAGGTTGAAAAAGACATTACCTGCTCCAGACTGTTCTCAAAACTCTGGACCTAGGTTTTGGCTTCGTCCTCTGCAATTGGATCCTCATCTTCCTGACTCACAGACTGCAGTCAGTGAAGATAGACAACTGCACCTCCTCCACAATAACACTCAACTCTGGAACCCCCTAAGGATGTGTGTCATCAGACCCCTACTGTATTCCCTGTAAACCCACGACTATGTAACCAAATTCCAGATGAATGCCATTTACCAGTTTGATGATGACACCAGTGTGGTACGATGGATATCAAACATTGATGAGTCAGAATACAGAAAGGAGATGGAGGACTTGGTGATATTGTACAATGATATCAATGTCAGCAAAACAAAAGAACTGATAATTGACTTTAGAAAGAAAGGAGGAGGAAACGCTACTATCTACATCAACAGAGCAGAGGTTGAGAGGGTCAAAAGCGTCAAGTTCATGGGAATGAGGATAACCAACAACCTGTCCTGGATTTCCCATGTAGATGTGACAGTTAGAAGGGCACAGCAATGCCTCTTGCTCCTCAGGCGGCTGAGGAAATTCACATGTCCACAAGGACCCTCGCCAACATTTACAGAAGTACCATAGAAAGCATAC
>NW_025127755.1:0-1109 GCF_004010195.1 Chiloscyllium plagiosum | reverse complement strand
TAATAACATGCAACCAGAGGTATACAATAGAACTGATAGGCTGGAAAGTACGTCAGGACTGGCGGTTGGGAGCAGAAATGTCTGTCGAGCTTACCGAGTCGGTTTCATGGCTTCTTTATTCGCTCTGTCGCCCTTCTATTCTGAATACAGCCTTACACGACTATGGGAAACGTGCGAACTTGCAGTGAAAAGTAAAACAGTAGAGCATCATATCTTTTATTTTCGCTCAGATGATGTGGGTACATCTGGCTAAAACTGCAATAATTGCCAATTTCTAATTACTGAGATGGCAGTTAACAGTCAACCATATTGCCGATGGTCACGAGTCATATATAGGATTCTGGATCAATATTGCTGGAAGAGCACAGCAGTTCAGGCAGCACCCGAGGAGCTTCAGCAAAATCGACGTTTCGGGCAAAAGCCCTTCATCAGGAATATCGATACTGTGGTTGCAAAAGCAGGTAACAGGCTGGGAATTCTGCATAGAGTTACATACATCTGTGTGGTAAGTTATTTTTTTTAGTTTACATGTGAGGACAGTCAGACTTGCTTTTACACAGCATTCGCCAGTCTTTTTCAGTTAATGTATATTCAGAATTTTTTTTTATGTTCTGCATGAGATTGAAAAAAAAATATTTGTATTCCATTCATGTCAGCATTTTAGCTCACCTAACCTGGATTTTCTTTTTTTTTTTTGCAGACTCCTGTTGTCCGAATCAACAATTGTTTCCCTATATCTTTTGAAATTGGCGTGAGCACAGACTGTTAAAAATGATGGGCTGGACCCTACGACAGTTAATTAGTTACAGTTACAATCTGAAAATTACTCGTTTTTACTGAATCACTATTTCTCCTCATGAGCCAATTCTCCATCTGAACGAATGTGTCAATTCCATCACCGGATGCTCTTATATCGTGCCAAAAATGGCAGGTAAATCAATGAGAAATATTTGACTGGATTGAGGATGAGCACCATTAAGGCAGTTTCGGCCTTAGAAGCGATCAGGCACCAAAAGAAGGAGTTAATTGGAAAACTGTATTTTGAGATTATTATATTTCAACAAGTATGATCTTATTTATTCATAATTAAAGAGGCATTTCTGCCGAAG
>NW_025127754.1:0-1109 GCF_004010195.1 Chiloscyllium plagiosum | reverse complement strand
GTTTCATTGAATGAACGCATGCAGTTTGTTTGACTGTAGGATGGAATGCAGTTGGATAACTAATCAAATGAGTTAGGTTTATTCCATTGTATCAAATGAATAACGTTTGATTTTTTGATTCAATGATGGAAGTTTGACATTATTTTTGAATGAATGCCGTTTGCTTCAGTGAATGAAAGCGTTAAGCTCAAGACATTGACTGAAAGAGTGTAGCTCAAATCGTTGAATTACCACGTGCACTCCGTTTCATTGAATTTGTGCATGCGTTTTGTTGGATTGCATGAATGAGTGCAGTTAGATTTACTAAACAAATGAGTTAAGTTTGTTTCAATCAATCAATGAATGAAGATTTATTTATTGAATCAATGATTGAAGTTTGACATTATGTTTGAATGAATACAGACTCCTTCAGTGAATGAAAGACATTGACTGAATGAGAGAAGGTCAAGTCATTGACTTACCACGACCATTCGGTTTCACTGAACAATGAATGAGTGCAGTTAGATTTACTAAACAAATGAGTTAAGTTTGTTTCATTGAATCAATGAATAACGTTTGATTTATTGAATCAATGATTGAAGCTTGACATTATGTTTGAATGAATGCCGTTTGCTTCAGTGAATGAAAGCGTTAAGATCGAGACATTGACTGAATGAAAGAAGCTCAAGCCATTGAAGTACCACGTGCACTCTGATTCATTTAATGAATGCATGCAGTTTTTTCGATTGTATGAATGAATGCTCTTGGATTCACTAAACAAATGAGTTATGTTTGTTTCAAAGAATCACCTGATTCAGTTTATCAATGATTAATGTTTGTCACAAGATTAGAATGAATACAGTTTGCTTCATTGAATGCAGAATGCAGAAAGCATGCAGTTGGATTCACTAAAACAGTGTGTTGTTTGTTTCAAAGAATCAACGATTAACAACTGATTCATTGAATACAACGATTCAACGAATGTAGCTTGTTCTATTAAAGGATAGCGTTAATCTCGAGACATTGACTGAATGATAGAAGCTCAAATCAATGAATTACCACGTGAACTCTGTTTCATTGAATGAATGCATGCAGTCTGTTTGACTGTAGGAAGGAATGCAGTTGGATAA
>NW_025127753.1:0-1109 GCF_004010195.1 Chiloscyllium plagiosum | reverse complement strand
TTGTGGATGTGGTTAAAGTTGACTGACCGGGGGGCATTTTAAATTTGACCACTTCTACTCCTGTTCTGACACCAATAAGTGACTCAATCACGGAATTAGAAGAGCCAAATGATACATGAATCAAAAGCAACCCATCCATATCAAAGAACACTCAAATGAGACGGATTGGATTCGAATCTGAAATGCCTCTTGGATGTGAGAATGGAGTGCACATGTGTGCAGTCACAGGTGCTCAGGCCAGAGAACCGACAAAATTAGGGCCTTCAAGGAATGGTGGAGATCTACCCACCATTGCCAGAGAGGAGATCATTACCTCTCCCATGTCCCTGTCCCACTAAGGAAGAGAACGTTAATGAGAATTAGGACTGTGTGAAAAATCAAAGTGTTCCCATGAAGAACCCAAACGTATTAGCAGACAGCAGTCATAGATTTTACTGTGGATAAGTGGATAAAAGTGAGAATGATAGTGACGGAGCTCACCAGAAATTAATATGAGCTTACTCCGACATCTCCATCAGGAACGTCCACGATTCTGACCGAAACTGAAAGTAGGAGTCCCAGGATAACGCTGAGAATTTTCCTTACATTTGAATCAATTCACTGATAAGGCAGGCTGGTCTTTGTAAACATCAAATAATCCAAGCATTGGTTTCAGGGGAAACATACAAATTTTGGAAACAAGTGAATTTACAACTGAGTAACTGACTCGTTCTTTCCACAGTCTGTTCCCTGGAACACCAACTCAGTGTCTATGTACTTGTGCTCTTTTTTTCCAGTAGGGTGGCACGGTGGTTTGCACTGCCGCCTCACAACTCCAAGGATCTAGGTTCAACCTCTGCCTTGTGTGACAGTCTGTGTGGTATTTTGACATTCCCCAGATGTGTGTGCGTGTTTAATCCCACAGTTCAATGTGTAATGGTGAAGTGCATTGCCCACAGTGTTCAGATTTATATTGGCTAGCCATGGAAAATGCACTGTTGGAGGGTAGATGGGTGACTCGAGTATGGATGCTGTGCACTAAGTTGGTGTGGACATACTCAGCCAAATGGCCTATTTCCCCACATAGAGAATCTACAATGCTAATGTTTGTAAACTTTTCAGATGAACAC
>NW_025127752.1:0-1109 GCF_004010195.1 Chiloscyllium plagiosum | reverse complement strand
AACATCAGAACACATTAGGTTATGGACCAAAGCGGGAAACAGGGAATGGAATAGACTGCACCATGGGCCAAATGGGCTTTTCCATTCTGCAAAACTTGAAGACGAGTAGAAAACTAATCTGCAGTGAAACTGATCAGAAATGAAAGGGAAAAGCCATTTCATTGAGAATAAGTGCAAGAGCGTCTGTCTTCATTCAGTGTAATGTCGTAGTTAGGATTTGGAACTAGAACTGCTATGGCATTAGTTCTATTTTCGGACAGGGAATGAATGTTTTATTGTGCAAGTATATCGTGGTAGCAGTATTTCTGACCACTGGTCCGATCCTGGTAATTCTTGGTTTTGTGCCAGGTTATCAAAATTCAGAAAGATGCAGGTTTTGGAAATCTGAACTAAAAACGAGAATTGATAGAGAAACCCGCTACACCTGGCAACATCTGTGGAGAGAAACAGATTTTTTTTAGATGGACAGGAAACAGGTTTGTTATAGATTTCTAGATTATACTGTTTTTGAAATGATAATTTTACCTGTCGAATCAGGATATTTATGAAAATCACTCTTGAGCTTACAAACGTCGAATTTACAATCTTAAAAGGATTTAATCAGCTGTCATGCTACTTTCATTTTCCTGAGCTGGTAGAAGGCTATGTTTTAATGGCTACATTTCCTTTTGCTTTCTGTTATTTAGCAGTCACGCCGAATGGAGAATTGTTTCTTTTAGTGTCTGTCTCAATGTGTGTCTTTGTTTTTTCTATATTTGTCTCTGTACCCTCCTGGGCTTTTTTCACATTCTCCGACTCTCTGGATGTCCATATCCCTCATTTCCCATTTCTGCTCTTGAAAATGCCTGACATTCAGAGACAGCTTGAGATTCGAACTGCTGAGAGGCTTTCTGACGCCTGGCTGGAGTCGGTCGAATTAGTCTCACATTCTCTGGATAATGGGTCTGTCACTTCGACCTGAGGCAAGGAGACATTTCTTCCTCAAAATCTAAACACCCTTTCGAAGTTAAAGTTGAATTCCTTATCCAACAGAAAAAGAAAGTAATTACATGATCGCTGAAGAAGAACAAGGATGGATTTACTGTTGGTGTACAACGAATGAATGGTGA
>NW_025127751.1:0-1109 GCF_004010195.1 Chiloscyllium plagiosum | reverse complement strand
AAAATCCAAAAGAACTGCGAGGCTTTAAAAAAATCAGATTGATTTTTAAAAAAGGGAACTGCTGGAGAAATCTCAGCAGGTCAGGCAGCATCTGTGCAAAAAAGAGGTTACTTTTACGCAATGCACATCCATTTTGATGGTTCAGTCAAACCCATGCTTCAAGGCATTTTCCTACTGTCAATTCAGCTCAAACACACCAGTGCATGAGAAATTGTCTCAAGATAATGAGGATTTGAATGTTATTGTGATGCTTCATCAACTCAAGTGAGCAAACCAAAACCTACTTCAAATGAAAGTTCATGGTTGAAGTGATGAATGGAAGAAAGAGGAATCGGTGGGTGCTTGAGGATAAAAGGGTGTGTGGCAATGACGAGGAAGAGACACAAATAGCAACTGCAGTTATCCGTGCTACCGGAATACAATAACTGTATTGTAACTGCATTCGTTGCGTCAAACTGAATAACTGAAAACCGAATTCAAGTAATTGCATTTCGAAATGGTACTGTGAGGGAATTGTATATGATATTTTTGTTTTTCCACTCTGCTCCTTATTAAAAGAAAACCGTATGTCATCTCTCCAGCATTAGGGTATGGCTACATCAGATAAATTTACGTTTACATCAGTCAAATACAGATAGAGGTGTGATAGTTGTACCTACTTCGTTATTATGAACGCTTTTTGCTCATCAAGGAGAATAGCTGCTTCCGAACTATGCTTTGAGCGAATACTATTTGTATCACACTGGTTTAGTCAATTCCAGAAAATAAAAATAAGTGAAGACACTAAGAGGAAAAAAAAAGACAAATTCAAAGGAGAATAGCTGCTTCCGAATTATGCTTTGAGCGAATACTATTTGTGTCACACTGGTCAATTCCAGAAAATAAAAATAAGTGAAGACACTAAGAGGAAAAAAAAAGACAAATTCAATCGCTTTAGCAGTCAGGTAACAGGAATCTACAGATCTGGTATCATCAAGACATTTTGAGACCTTAACAGACCACATCACAACAGATAAAGTCCAAACGGCGTACTGAAGTCAAATCATGCAAAGTGTTGCTTGAGGCATGATTTGTCAAAAAAACTGTGAAGTTTGGCACGATGCACAATG
>NW_025127750.1:0-1109 GCF_004010195.1 Chiloscyllium plagiosum | reverse complement strand
TAACTGTTTGTTATTGCTCTGTCTGTCTAACTGTTTGTTATTGCTCTGCCTGTGTAACTATTTGTTATTTATCTGCCTGTCCAATCGTTTGTTATTGCTCTGCCTGTCTAACTGTTTGTTCTTGCTCTGCCTGGGTAAGTGTTTGTTATTGCTCTGTCTGTGTAGGTGTTTGTTATTAATCTGTCTGTGTAAGTGTTTGTTGTTTCTCCATCAGTTTACCTGATTGTTATTTCTCTGCCTGTATAACTGTTTGTTATTGCTCTATCTCTGTAACTGCTTGTTATTGTTCTACCTGTGTAACTGTTTGTTATTGCTCTGCCTGTGTAAGTGTTTGTTATTGCGCTGCTTGTGTTACTGTTTGTTATTGCTTTGTCTGTGTAACTGTTTGTTATTTCTCTGACAGTGTAACTGTTTGTTATTGCTCTGTCTGTGTAAGTGTTTGTTATTCCACTGCCTGTGTAAGAGTTTGTTCTTGCTGTGTCACTGTAACTGCTTGTTATTGCTCTACCTGTCTAACTGTTTGTTATTGCTCTGTTTTGTAAGTGTTTGTTATTGCTCTGCCTGTCTAACTGTTTGTTATTGCTCTGTCTGCCTAACTGTTTGTTATTGCTCTGCCTGAGTAACTATTTGTTATTTATCTGCCTGTCCAACTGTTTGTTATTGCTCTGCCTGTCTAACTGTTTGTTATTGCTCTGCCTGCGTAAGTGTTTGTTATTGTTCTGTCTGTGTAGGTGTTTATTGTTTCTCCGTCAGTTTATCTTTTTATTATTGCTCTGTCCGTGTCAGTGTTTATTATTGCTTTGTCTGTGTAACTGTTTGTTATTGCTCTCTCTGTAAAACAGCTGGTTATTGCTCTGCCTGTGTAACAGTTTGTTATTTCTCAGCCTGTCTAACTGTTTTTATTCCTCTGCCTGTGTAAGTGCCTGTTATTGCTCTGTCTGTGTAACTGATTATTATTGCTCTGCCTGTGTAACTGTTTGTTATTGCTCTCTCTGTAAAAGAGTTTGTTATTGCTCTGCCTGTGTAACTGTTTGTTATTGCTCTGCCTGTGTAACAGTTTGTTATTTCTCTGCCTCTCTAACTGTTTGTTATTCCTCTGCCTGTGTAAG
>NW_025127749.1:0-1109 GCF_004010195.1 Chiloscyllium plagiosum | reverse complement strand
AGAGTATAAAGGCAGTAGGAGTATACTGAAAAGAGAAATCAGGAGGGCAAAAAGGGGAAACGAGATAGCTTTGGCAAATAGAATTAAGGTGAATCCAAAGGGTTTTTAAAAATACATTAAGGACAAAAGGGTAACTCGGGAGAGAATACGGCCCCACAAAAATCAGCAAGGCTGCCTTTGTGTGGAGCCGCAGGATATGGGGGAGATACTAAATGAGTATTTTGCATCAGCATTTACAGTGGAATAGGATATGGAAGATACAGAACGTAGTGAAATAGATGGTGACACCTTGCAAAATGTTCATATTGCAGAGGAGGTAGTGCTAGATGTCTTGAAATGCATAAAGTTGGATTAATCCCCAGGACGTGATCAGGCGTACCGTAGAACTCTGTGGAAGCTAGAGAAGTGATTGCTGTGCCCTTTGCTGAGATATTTGTATAATATATAGTCACAGGTGAGGTGTCGGAGAATAGAGGTTGTTTAATGTGGTGCCACTGTTTAAGAAAGGTGGTAAGGACCAGCCAGGGAACTATAGACCAGTGAGCCTGACGTCAGTGGTGGGCAAGGTGTTGGAGGGAATCCTGAGGGACAGGATGTACAAGTATTTCGAATGGCAAGGACTGATTACAGATAGTCAACATGGCTTTGTGCATGGGAAATCATGTCTCACAAACTTGCTTGAGTTTTTTCAAGAAGTAACAAAGCGGATTTATGAGGGCAGAGAGGGAGATGTGATGTATATGGACTTCAGTAAGGCGTTCGACAAATTTCCTTGTGGAAGACTGTTTCGAAAGTTGAGATCTGACGGAATACAGAGAAAAATAGCAATTTGGATACAGAACTGGCTCAAAGGTAGAAGACAGAGGGTGGTGGTGGAGGGTTGTTTTTCAGACTGGAGGCCTGTGACCAGTGAAGTGTCACAAGGATCGGTGCTGGCTCCTCTACTCTTTGTCATTTGTACA
Organism: Chiloscyllium plagiosum; assembly: GCF_004010195.1. Lineage (NCBI taxonomy): Eukaryota > Metazoa > Chordata > Chondrichthyes > Orectolobiformes > Hemiscylliidae > Chiloscyllium > Chiloscyllium plagiosum. The sequence continues at coordinate 147 of NW_025127749.1, read as the reverse complement.
ACTGATTTGGATGCGAGCATAAGAGGTACAATTAGTATATTTGCAAATGACACCAAAATTGGAGGTGTAGTGGACAGCAAAGAAGGTTACTTCAGATTTCAACTGGATTTTGAACAGGTGGGCCAATGGGCTGAGAAGTGGCAAATG
>NW_025127748.1:0-1109 GCF_004010195.1 Chiloscyllium plagiosum | reverse complement strand
GCTCACTATATCGGTGTGGAGCTCACTATATCGATGTGGAGTTTACTATATCGGTGTGGAGTTCACTGTATCTGTGTGTAGATCACTATATCAGTGTGGAGCTCACTATATCGGTGTGGAGTCCACTGTATCTGTGTGCATTTCACCACATCAGACTGGAACTCACTATATTGGTGTGGAGCACACTATGTCACTGTAAAGCTCATTATATCGGTGTGGAGCTCACTATATCAGTGTCGAGTTCATTGTATCCGTGTTGAGCTCACTATATCATTGTGGCGCTCACTATATCAGTGTGGAGTTCACTATATCGGTGTGGAGTTCACTATATCGGTTTGGGGCTCACTATATCAGTGTGGAGCTCACTATATCAGTGTGGAGCTCACTATATCAGTGTGGAGCTCACTATATCGGTGTGGAGCTCACCACATCAGAGTGGAACTCACTATATTGGTGTGGAGTTCACTATATCGGTGTGGAGTTCACTATATCTGTGTGGAGCTCACTATATCTGTGTGGTGCTCACTATATCAGTGTGGAGCTCACTCTTTCTGTGTGAAGCTCACTATATCGGTGTGGAGATCACTATATCAGTGTGGAGCTCACTATATCGGTGTGGAGCTCACCACACCAGAGTGGAACTCACTATATTGGTGTGGAGCTCACTATATCAGTGTGGGGCTCACTATATCTGTGTGGAGTTCACTATATCGGTGTGGAGTTCACTGTATCTGTGTGGAGTTCACTATTTCGGTGTGGAGTTCACTGTATAAGTTTGGAGCTCACTATGTCTGTGTGGAGCTCACTATATCGGTTTGGCGTTCAATATTTCGGTGTGGAGCTCACTGTATCAGTGTCGAACTCAGTATATCAGTGTGAAGCTCACTATATCGCTGTGAGCTCACTATAGCTCACTATATCGGTTTGGCGTTCAATATATCGGTGTGGAGCTCACTGTGTCAGTGTCGAGCTCAGTATATCAGTGTGGAGCTCACTATATCGGTGTGGAGCTCACCATATCAGTGTGGAGCACACTATATAAGTGTGGAGCTCACTATGTCTGTGTGGAGCTCACAATATCGGTTTGGCGTTCAATATATCGGTGTGGA
>NW_025127747.1:0-1109 GCF_004010195.1 Chiloscyllium plagiosum | reverse complement strand
CTTCTGTCTCTCGCTCTCTCCCATTTCCTCTCTCAGTCCATCCTCTTCCTCTCCTGTTGCTGCTGTTTTCCTTCTCTCTCTGTTTTTTTGGCGACGTGTCCGCTGTGGCGCCGAGATCCTGTCCTCCTGGGATTGAGGATATGGCGATGCCGCCGCTGCTGCTGCTACTGCTGCTATTCGGCAGCGGGGACCATCACAGTTCGCTGCCGGAGCCCTCTCTGAGGGAGCCCTATGACCTCCTGTTCACGAGTGGCGTGCGGCACTACTACCGGGCGGACTGGGAACAGGCGGCTGCGATGTTGGAGCGCTCCCTGCTCGGCCGCTCGGCCCTGCGCCGCCTACTAGCCCACTGCCGCCGGCTGTGTCAGAGACCGCACTCCCAACATGGAGGAGGCTTATTTGCCGAGCTCCTGGGCAAAGCCAACTGCTTGGGCAGCTGCCTGGCACCGAGCCTGCACTCCCCGGGCACCCGGCACAGGGTCAGCCAGCAACTCCGCGATGCCTTCCACAGCCGAGCAGCCTACAACTACCTGCAGCTCTCCTACTTCAAGGTGAGGGAGACCAGGAGCTAGGAGCAGGTTTTGGGGATGAACAAAAAACTGGGACACACGGGCAGGGTCTCCATTTCAGAGTCCTGTGCTGCCTTCCACAGCCGAACAGCAATGGGAGACACAGCTCCCTGGGGTGTGGATATGGGGAGGGTCCCTGTTACACAGCCCGACGCTGCCTTCCAAAGCTGAGTGGCCTGCAGGGTGAGGGGATAGGATGAGGCTGAAGGGCAGTTAGGTGATATAGACAAGGCCCCTGTTACACAGCCTCACACCACGTTCTGTAGGTACATAGCTGCTGCTGGTATAGGGAGAGGGGCTGAAGGGACACCCCTCCTGCAGGGCTAGCAGGGGCTTTATGGGGTGAAGGGTCAGCCCCTGAGGGTGAGGGAAGGACTGGGGACAGAGGCAGAGTCTGTATGACACAGATCTACATTGTGTTCAGTAACCAAACAGCCCCTGCTAGAGTAAATTGAGAGCTGAAGCTCATCCTCCTGGGGCTGAGGGGAGCATTTACAACATCAGGAACATCTCTTCGGGCATAGGCCTGTGCTGCCTTCC
>NW_025127746.1:0-1109 GCF_004010195.1 Chiloscyllium plagiosum | reverse complement strand
CCAGTGGGAAAGTTGCACCTGACACCCATTCAGCACAAATAAGTAGGTGGTTCCAATGCCATCCTCAGTCAAATACTGCATTGGTATCATAGCCATTCACTCATTCCTGAGCCCCTGTGTTCACCTCTTGTTCTTATCAATAGGTGACAATGTATGTGGAGGGAGTGTTTTCCTCTCACAGAAGGTAATCACTGTTAGAAATTATCTGGGCTAGAGAGCTGGGGAGCTACATCACTGAAAGCATTTAAGGAGGAGGTAAGGAGTGAGGAATTGGGCATTAAAGAGGAGTTAATGTCAACAGCAGATCAGCCATGATGGTATACAATGGCTTGATCATCCGAATTACCTGATCCTGTTCCTTTTGTCCTCATATTCAGTCATTGAAAAGTTAATGGTTGTAATTTTCCTGAATGTTCTTTTATTGGACTTTGCAATCAGAGAGAGTAAAGTATTTTGTGAGTCATCTCTGGTTGAGGTATAGGGACTGTATTCACAGTGAATCTGAGACTATAATATGACCAACAAATGAACCACAGGTTACAGAGAGGAAACACTTTGTAATGAGACCAGAGGCGTCTTTTGAACCAAATAACATTTTACAACCTACACCAAACCAAGTGTGACAGTCTTGAGGGACTGAATGAGATCTTGTGTTACTGTTGCCCAGGTATCTGGGACAAGTGGCCTCCATCTGCTCTTTGCAGGAGCTGTGAGGGGTTGAATAGAACATAGAAACATAGGACTGAGCAGCAGGAGTGGGCCATTAGATGCTTTATCACCGCTCCATGTGCTTTTGGTCTCAGCAGCACGTTTCTGTCTGTATGCCATTTTACTACATACCAAAAACAACTTTGAATAAATGCAAGCATCCAGGCACCACAATCCTCTGTGAAAGGGAATTTACACTTCAACAGCTCTTTGAGAATTTCTCATTTGTGTTCCAACAAATGTTGGAAGGTCACTACGTCTTTTTCCAGTCCCACTCCTCCACTGGTTACACCAATCTTAAATACAACCAGTTTAGGAATGTGGCCAATGATGTAGATCTCAGAGTGGGTCATTTTCGATAAAAATATGAGACACAGAAAGTTGAACTCATAACAAATGGT
>NW_025127745.1:0-1109 GCF_004010195.1 Chiloscyllium plagiosum | reverse complement strand
GAGACCCAAATCAGCACGTCGCAAAATAGAAAGGGGGAGATATCGTCCTTCACTAACAATTTGCTTTTGCAAAGTCATCATAAAATATTCAGCCAGCATGAAGTGGTCTGTTACGCCCTCACATCAGCAAAGGACTCTTTGACCCCTTTACCCCACCTGACTCCCAACATCAGAGTATGGAATACCTGTAAGGTGGTTACTGGCTATAATATTTCCTTTGATTATTACTAATCCCCACCTGCTAGCTGCCTGTGGATTTCCTCCAATAAGTCCGGGCAAGCCCATCCAATTTGTTGCAACTGTACAGGATGGGGATGCACTTACGTGAATGTGACAATGTTTATTCCATGCGCCTTGGTCCCAACTGCTTCTGCTTCCCTGTGGCGCCTCGCATCTCATGCGTTTGCCTACTGGAGGAGTGTGCTTCTATTATTGTGGGTATTCAGGCTCTTTGTGATATTGTCAATGGCATTCACCTTCACTATGAGACCGCTAATGGCACCTCCATCATCTCAATAGTGGGATGGAAGGAATCAGTCTGAGATAATAATCACATCTCTTACTGAAAGGCCCATCACTTTTTATTGAACAGCATTCACCATAAGAGCCCAGTTCGAACATATTTTGTAGCTATGGACTACCCATACTTTCAGGGTAGTCACAAAGACAGGCCTGTTTCTTATTGGGAAGCCCCCTCAATTATCTATACTAAATCCGGATTTTGTTTTCAGCCAAGTCAAAGCGACTAACTTAATTGTTCTTCATGAAATAGGTAATCCCTGTGCTGTAGCTGTAGGGGCAGTTTTCATAACTACTGTTCCCTGCCCAACTACCTGGGAATGGGTTTGGGGTTTCCCTACCAAATGTTCAGTTTCACCTCTATTCTGCGCGCATTGGAGGGGTGGTAAGGCTTTGAGTAACAGTAAAGCTCAGTTTCTGGCTTACACATTTCTCAGTACCTTTTCCTGAGGAGGATCGGCAGGAATTATTAGCCATCAATATTGAAACTATCTGATTTGTGATCTAACCTGCTTGGGCAAGGAGACCGCTTGGACTTAGCAGAAGGTAAGGACATGCTCTTAGAATTACGCCTATCTTCCCAGCAAAAC
>NW_025127744.1:0-1109 GCF_004010195.1 Chiloscyllium plagiosum | reverse complement strand
AATCCCTTCAAACCTTCTCCTCTCTCTGTACCTACCCAAATATATTTTACATGTTGTTGTTGTTGTTGTACATTTCTCGACCACTTCTCCCAGAAACTCATTGCATACCTGCACCATCCTCTGTGTGAAAAATCTTCTCCTCCGATCCCTTTTTCAGTTTTTTCTCTCCCATCTCACACTTATGCCTTCTAGAAGACAGAACATAGAACATGGAAGCGCGGTACAGGCCCTTCGGCTCTCGATGTTGCGCCAACCTGTGGAACCAATGTGAAGTCCATCTAACCTTCCCTATTCCAATCTCATCCATATGCCTGCCCAATGACCGTTTAAATGCCCTTAAAGTTGGCGAGTCTACTACTGTTGCAGGCAATGCATTCCATGGCTCTACTATTCTGAGTAAAGAACCTACCTCTGGCATCTATCCCGTATCTATTAATCAATATTAATATTAATGACTACCATAATTGAAAGCTATCTCACTTCGTGCTAGGTATCGCCATCCGAGGGAAAAGCCTCTCACTGTCTAACCTATCTAACCCTCTGATTATCTTAGATGTCTCAATTAATTGGCCTCAAATGTCTTCTCTCGAACAAAAACAGATTCAAGTCCCTCAGCCATCCTCATAAGACATTCCCTCCAGACTTGGTAAAATCTTAGTAAATCACCTCTGAACCCTTTCCAAATCTTTCACATCCGTCCTCTAATACGGTGACCTGAGCCACAGGCAACACTCCAAATGTGGACGCACCAGCGTTTTGTACAGCTGCAGCATTATCTCATGGTTTCGAAACTTAATGATTGTACCAATAAAAGCTCATGCGTCGAATGCCTTCTTAACAACCCTATCAACCTGGGTGGCAACCTTCAAGGATCTATGTACATGGACAGAGAGATATCTCTGTTCACCTACACTACCAAGAATCTTACCATTATCCCAGTACTCTGTGCTTCTGTTACTTCTTCCAAAGTGAATCACCTCACACTCTCAGTCCAGTTCTGCAGCTTATCTATGCTTCTCTGTAACCTACAACATTCTTCGTCACTATCCACAACTCTACCGACCTGAGTGTTATCTGCAAATTTGCTAACATATCCTTCAATGCCCTCA
>NW_025127743.1:0-1109 GCF_004010195.1 Chiloscyllium plagiosum | reverse complement strand
ACATGGGTAGAGCCGGGACAGGAATGGTTGTTGCAGGTTCCAGGATTTAGATGTTAAAGTAATAACAGGGAAGGTGATAAAAGTGGAGGGTGATGTGGTAATGTTCATCAACACGGTTGCAGAAAGCTCGTTTGAGGACTCATCCACTGAGGTAGTATGAGCTCAGGTTATAAACAGGAAAGGAGTGGCCACTCTGTTGGGAGTTTGCTATAGGCCTCCGAATGGTTGTAGAGATGTTGTGGAAAGGATAGCAAAGATGACTCTGGATACGAGTGAGAGTAACGGTGTAGTTGCTATGGGGGACGTTAACTTTCCAAATATTGACTGGAAAAACTATAGTTTGAGTAATTCAGATGGGTCAGGTTTTGTTCAGTGTGTACAAGATGGTTTCCGGACACAGTAGGTAGATAAGCTAACAAAGGGTGATTTGAATTTGGTATTGGGTAATGAACCAGCCAGGTGTTAGATTTAGAAGTAGGTGAGCACTTTGGTGATAGTGACCACAATTCAGTCATGTTTATTTTAGCGATGGAAAGGGGTAGGTATATACCACAGGGCAAGAGTGATAGCTGGGGAAAAGGCAATTATGATGTGATTTGGCAAGATTTAGGATGCATAGGATGGGGAAGGAGACTGCATGGGATGGGCACAATTGAAATGTGAAGCTTATTCAAGTAACAAATACTGCCTATTCTTGATAAGTATGTTCCTGTCAGGCAGGAAGGAATTGTTCGAGTGAGTGAACCGTGGTTTACAAAAGAAGTTGAATCTCTTGTCACGATGTAGAACAAAGTTTGTTATAGGATGAGATGCAAAAGGTCAGTTAGAGCACTTGAGAGTCCCAAGTGAGCCAGGAAAGACCTAAAGAGAGGGCGAAGAAGAGCCCGGAGGGGACATGAGAAGTCATTGGTGGATAGGATCAACGAAAACCCTAAGGTATATTAGGAATAAAAGAATGACTAGAGTAAGATTAGAGCCAATCAAGGATGATAGTGGGAAGTTGTGCATGAAGACCGAGGAGATAGGTGACGCGCTAAACCAATTATTTTGGCAGTCGTCACAATAGAAAATGACAATGTTGTTCAGGAGAATTCTGAGATACAGTCGAC
>NW_025127742.1:0-1109 GCF_004010195.1 Chiloscyllium plagiosum | reverse complement strand
TTAAAGAGAGAGAAAAGCAAGGCTGGAGATGTTAAAGAGAGAGGAAAGCAAGGCTGGAGATATCAAAGAGAGGGAGAAAAGCAAGGCTGGACATGACACAAAGAGAGGAAAGCAAGGCTGGAGATGTGACAGAGAGAAAGGAAAGCAAGGCTGGAGATGTTACAGATAGAGAGGAAAGCAAGGCTGGAGATGTTACAGAGATAGAAAAGCAAGGCAGGAGATGTTACAGAGATAGAAAAGCAAGGCTGGAGATATGACAGAGACAGGAAAGCTAGGCTGGAAATGTTACAGAAATAGGAAAGCAAGGCTGGAGATGTTACAGATAGAGAGGAAAGAAAGTCTGGAGATGTTACACAGAGAGAGGAAAGCAAGGCTGGAGATGTCACAGAGAGGCAGAAAAGCAAGGCTGGAGATATTAAAGAGAGAGGAAAGCAAGGCTGGAGATGTTACACAGAGAGAGGAAAGCAAGGCTGGAGATGTCAGAGAGAGAGAAAAGCAACGCTGGAGATGTTACAGAGAGAAAGGAAAGCAAGGCTGGAGATGACACAGAGAGGGGAAAGCAAGGCTGGAGATGTTACAGAGATGGGAAAGCAAGGCTGGAGATGTTACAGATAGAGAGGAAAGCAAGGCTGGAGATATTAAAGAGAGAGGGAAGCAAGGCTGGAGATGTTACAGAGAAATAGGAAAGCAAGGCTGGAGATGTTACAGAGAGAGAGGAAAGCAAGGCTGAAGATGTTACAGAGATAGGAAAGCAAGGCAGGTGATGTTACACAGAGGGGAAAGCAAGGCTGGAGATGTTACAGACTTAGGAGAGCACGGCTGATGATGTTACAGAAATAGGAAAGCAAGGCTGGAGATGTTACAGATAGAGAGGAAAGCAAGGCTGGAGATGTTACACAGAGAGAGGAAAGCAAGGCTGGAGATGTCAGAGAAAGAGAGAAAAGCAAGGCTGGAGATGTTACAGAGATAGAAAAGCAAGGCTGGAGATGATAAAGAGAGAGAGAGAAAAGCAAGGCTGGAGATGTTACGGAGGTGGAAAGGTAAGGCTGGAGATGTGACAGAGAGAGAAAAGCAAGGCTGGAGATGTTACAGAGAGAAAGGAAAGCAAG
>NW_025127741.1:0-1109 GCF_004010195.1 Chiloscyllium plagiosum | reverse complement strand
GGGACATTGCTAATAGAGTGGGATAATGTTGATCGAGTGGGACGATGCTGATAGAGTGGGATGATTCTGATAGAATGGGACAATGATGATAGAGTGGGACGATGCTAACAGAGTGGGACAATGCTGATAGTGTGGGAGGATTATGATAGAGTAGGACGATGATGATAGACTGCGACGACGCTGATAGCGTGGGACATTGAGGATAGAGTGGGGCGATGCTGCTAGAGTGGGACATTGTTAATAGAGTGGGATAATGTTGATAGAGTGGGATGATGTTGCTACAGTGGAACATTGCTATTAGAGTGGGATAATGTTGATAGAGTGGGAAGATGCTGATAGATTGGGACGTTGCTGATAGAATGGGATGATGCTGATAGAGTGGAACGATGCTGCTAGAGTGGGACATTGCTAATAGAGTGGTATAATGTTGATAGAATGGGACGATGATGATAGAGTGGGATGATGCTGAAAGAGTGGGATGATGCTGATAGACTGGGACAGTGCTAATAGGGTGGGATAATGTTTGTAGAGTGGGACGATGCTGATAAAATTGGACGATACTGATAGAGTGGAACAATGCTGATAGGGTGAGTCGAGGTTGATGCAGTAAGGCGAAGCTAACAGAGCGGGACAATGCTGATAGAATGGGACGATGCTGATATGTTGGGACGATGCTGATAAAGTGGGATGATGCTGGTAAACTTGGCCGATGCTTATAGATTGGGATATTACTGATAGAGAGGGATAATGTTGATAGAGTGGAATGATGCTGATAGAGTGGTATGACGCTGTTAGAGTGGGACGTTGCTAATAGAGTGGGATAATATTGATAGAGTGGAACGATGCTGATAGAGTGGGACGATACTGTTAGAGTGGGACAATGCTGATAGGGTGGGACGAGGCTGATACAGTGGGACGATGATGATAGACTGCGACAACGCTGATAGCGTGGGACATTGCGGATAGAGTGGGACCATGCTGATAGAGTGGCATGATGCTGATATAGTGGAGCGATGCTGCTAGAATTGGACATTGCCAATAGAGTGGGATAATGTTGATATAGTGGGACGATGCTAATAGAGTTGGACGATACTGATAGAGTGGGACGA
>NW_025127740.1:0-1109 GCF_004010195.1 Chiloscyllium plagiosum | reverse complement strand
TAGTTTCATTTCTTTCATGTGTAAATCACAAAACTTTATTTTAAAAGTTGCATTCCTGACAACACTCAACACTCCCACCAAATCACTCACTGTATTAATCACTGCACAGTCTCAACAAAGGAATGAAACTTGATGGACCACATTACATCTACCAATGCACTGGAAAATACAACACAATCAGCCCTCTTGACCCTGCAACGTCCACCTCACTGTGGGCCAAAAACAGCAGCAGAACTGTACTCCAGCCCAATCTGAAATCTCATGGCCTGGTATAACCCCCACTCAACCATTAACATCAAGCCAGGGGATCAGCCCAGGTTCAATGGAGAGTTCCACAGGGCATGCCAGGAGCAATACCAAGCACACTTAAAAATGTGGTGCCAACCCAGTGAAGCTACCCAACCTACACGCCAAACAGTGCAAGCAACACCAAATAGAACTATGTGATCCAACAACCAATGGATCAGATCTGAGCTCTGCAGTTCTGCCACACCTAGTCAGGAATGGCGATGGACAATTAAACAACTCACTGCAGGAAGCATCACAGATATCCCCACCCTTACTGATGGAGGGGTCTCACACATCCATGCATCAGACAAGACAACAGCATTTGCAGCAATCTTCTGCCAGCAATGCCACGTGGATGAGCCCTCTACATTGGTCCCTGACATCGCAGATGTGAATCAAATTGGTTCAAAACATATTTCAAATCAGATCAAGAAATGGAGAAGTAGTGTAAAGGCTGTCAGCCCTGCCAACATTGTGGCAATAATACTGATGGCTGTACTCCAGAAATTGCTGCCCACCAGACAAGTACTGCTCCAGCACTGGCACCTACTGACATTGTGAAACATTTCCCAGGGATGTTCAACACAAAAACTCAGGACAGAGCCAACCCAGCCAATTTCCCTCCATCAGTCGACACTCGCTCAGCACTGAAGTGATGGAAGGTGTCATCAACAGTACTGTCACACAGTTGCTCAGCAATAACCTTCTGTGACACCCAGTTTGGGTTCTGCCAGGGCCACTCAGCTCCTGATCTTGTTACAGACTTGATTCACAAACTGACAAACAGGTGAATTCCAGAGGTGAGGGGAGGGTGATAGCCC
>NW_025127739.1:0-1109 GCF_004010195.1 Chiloscyllium plagiosum | reverse complement strand
GATGAAATCCATTTATCTTTGGAAAGGAATGGGTTTATCAGTGATAGACAATGTGGTTTTCTGTGGGGGAGATTGTGCCTTACCAATTTAATAGAGTTGTTGAGGAAGTGACCAAATTCATAGATGAAGGAAAGGCTGTAGATGTCATATACGTGGACTTTAGTAAGGAGTTTGATCAGGTTTCCACTGGTAAACTAATGGCGAAAGCGAAGTCACATGGTATGCATGGTGTTCAAGCTAGGTGGATAAAGAACTGGTTGAGCAACAGGAGACAGGGAGCAATAGTTGAAGGAAGCTTCTCGAAATGGAAAAAGTTGGTCAGTGGTCTTCCACAGGGATCAGTGCTGGGGCCACTGTTGTTTGTGATATACAGAATGATCTGGAAGAGGTCATTGCTGTTCCGATCAGTAAGTTGCAAATGACTGGAAGATTGATGGAGTAGCAGAACGCATAGGGGACTGTCAAAGAATACAGAAGAATACAGTTAGACTGGAGAGTTGGGTGGAGATGTGACAGTTGGAGTTTAATCCAGGCAAATGTGAGGTGATGCATTTTGGGAAGTCTAATTGTAGAACACCCTATACTGAAAACGGAAGAGTCTTGGGGAAAATTGATGATCAGGGAGATCTGGGAGTTAGGTCCATTGTACCCTGAAGGTGGTTGCACAGGTGGATAGAGTTGTCAAGAAGGCATATAATTTGTTTGCCTTCATCGGCTGGGGTATTGATTATAAAAGCTGATAGATCTTATTAAAATTGTTCAAAACTTTGGTTCGGCCGTGTTTAGAATGCAGTGTACAGTTCTAGTCGCCACATTACCAAAAGGATGTGGACACTTTGTAAAGGGTGCAGAGAAGGTTTACGAGGATGTTGCCTGGTAGAATTGTTGAAGTTGTTTTCTTTAGAGAACAGAAGATCGGGGCGGGGGCGGTACCTGATTGTGATCTACAAAATAATGAAAAGTGTAGTCATGGTGGATAGAGATAAGTTTTTTTCCCAGGGTGAGGGATTCAATAACGAGACATCACGCATTCAAGGTGAGAGGTGAAACGTTTAATGGTGATACACGCGGGAAATCCTTTACACAGAGTGTGCTACGTGCCTGGAAGG
>NW_025127738.1:0-1109 GCF_004010195.1 Chiloscyllium plagiosum | reverse complement strand
CAAAACATTAAAATGGATGAGGAGGGACAGGCTATAACCTCATTGCATGTCGCCATTGGAATACAGGAATTATATAAAATACTGCTTTACGCTGAACACTTTACACTGTACCATGGCTCTCCCTTCAGAGATTGGCCTTGCGGGATGATCCCTGCATTAACTCTTTGCCACATGAATGAATATCTTCCACTTCCCTGAGTTCTTCCTGCCTCTGAGTCATCACTCAATGTCAGGGGAAAACATTCCTACAGCTATGATGACATTTCAATTCCATACAAACATTTATTGTGGATGAAATGATTACATTCAGAACAATATCATTTTCATGTTAAAACTGTTTTACATGAGCTTTTTTGTGTGCAAAACAAACAATTGAGGTACATCAATTTGCTCTTTAGTTCAACTAACACTAAAATTTTAATTCTTGCAAAGACAACAATGGGGGAAAAGGGAACTAGTCTTCAGCTCAAATGTCATATTATATGACTGTTTCCTTTTTTTTCAAATCACGTGCCCTCCAAAAGAATTTTTATTTTAATTTCATTATAAGAAAGAAAACCGTATTGGAAATGTTGAGATTTTTCCTTCTTCCAACATCAGTTGCCAATGAACAATAATCAAACAATTGTGAGAATTCCTTTCTGTACCAAATGTTATTAATTCTATCTTTTCTTCACAATAATACTCACTTTCATGGTCTAATTAGCTTATCCATAATTCTGATATAAATGTCGAAACATTTATCATGATAAAAATTACATTAATAAAATTGACAGTAAAACTATTGGAAGGAAGCTTACAATTCTTGCATTGTCTGCATTTTTGCATCAAAACAATTTTGTTTAATTGTTGCTAGTTACTTTTTTTCAGTTCAAAAAGCTACCTGTCAAATTTTAATTTTCAGTTTATCAATTTTAATGAATATTTATCAGCAAGAGAGCAAAATGTTTTCAAAATGTTTAATCAATAAATCTGTCAAGATTCCAGAATCAATTATCATTTGATAGCACCTTAACTTAGACAATTTTTTAAAAATTCATCCATTATTTCTTAGTCCAAATGTTAAATCCTGCTTATTCAGGCCAATGCACCCACAAAAATACCAATAA
>NW_025127737.1:0-1109 GCF_004010195.1 Chiloscyllium plagiosum | reverse complement strand
GAAATCTATCAGAGTTTCGGATGTTAATGTGCTCAACAGTTTCTTTGATCACAAAGGAAATCAAAGTGAGAATGATGTATTGGTTGCAACACCGACTGGTGTATGAAGTTCAAATGACACAGACTGATGTACGAAGTTCAAATGATACTGAATTCAACATTCCACAAATTAAATTAGATAAGAAAGAAGTTGCCAATAAATGGGAAACATCTTGAGCTAACTTCCAGAGGAACTTCAAAATTACCTGAAACAGTTACATCAATTGCATTACGAGATATGAGGGAATAATCTGACAAAGCAATAGGTTTATACCTGCATATAGGAAAAGCTTTTCCAATTAATTCGAACCCGAATAGATTTAACTCTCTAAAGTTTTCAGTGGTTCATAAAGACAGTGAAAACTTGCGAAAAGTCAGCAAAATGGAAGTTAGTCGCAGCAGCTGGAACTCACCAGATTCATGGGTCTAAAATCAAATCCAAAAGGTGGTGTCTAACGATTATGTGTGGACCATCACAAAGTAAATGCAATTATAATATATGATTACTATACAGCACCAAGTTTTGAAGACTACATTGAGTAGATAAAACACTTGGCTTTATTGCAAGTTGGATTTACTCAGAGGATATAGGTAAGTACTTCTTTTCTGAAGGGATAAAGGTAAATTCGGCGTTGGGAAACAGAATGGACTGTACCAATTTAAAGCGACAATATTTAGTATGAATCGCTAGCCACGTTTCAAAGGCTAATCAGTACAGTTATTACTGGACTACTCCATTATATGGTGCATATTTGCAGTGATTTTTAGTCACACACGCAAGAAATATTTGGAGCAACTATCACAATTGTGAAACTTTGTGATAAATCTGACAGAGAATAAATTTTTAATCTCCCAAACTATACTTTCCCACGTCATGATTTTTGACATGGACATATGTGCAAACGGGATGTCAAAAAGAACAGCAATTCGGGAGTTTCCTATGTCATCAACAAAGAGGGAAGGTCTACAATTCCTGGGCTTGAGTGTTTTTTTTTTACTGGAAGTATACGCCAAATTTTCAGAGTGTGTTTGCTCCATTGACTAAGCTGCTGAAGAGGTGCAGAACATTTC
>NW_025127736.1:0-1109 GCF_004010195.1 Chiloscyllium plagiosum | reverse complement strand
TGCAAGGTATGATTCTGTGAGTATGACTATGTCGCACACACTCCATCATCTTCCCCATATATCTCCTGTCTCACCAACAGGATAGACACAGCACAAGTGGTGGCACAGTGGGATACAGTTGGAAGGGAATTGCTCTTGGAGTCCTCAACAGTGACTCTGTATCCCATGAAGTCTCATGGCTTTAGTTTACACATGGGAAAGGAAACCTCCTGCTGATTACCATGTACCAGCCTCTCTCAACTGATGAGTCAGTACTCCTCCATGCTGATCAACAATTGGAGGAAGCACTGAGGGTGGCATGGGCTCAAAATGTACTCGGGGGGGGGGGAATCAATATTCACCATCAAGAGTGGCTCATCAGCAACATTTCTGATCGAGCTTTCCAGGTTCTAAAGGATATAACAGCTGGACAGGGTCAGGTCTGGGTGTCCATAACGTGTTGTGGGTCATCAATAGCAGCAGAATTGTATTCCCGTGCAACCTCATGGCCTGTCATATCCCCTTCGCAAAAATTACCATCAAGCCAAAGGATCAACCCTGGTTTAATGGAATGTGCAGGATGGCAGGAGGAGCACTAGGCATAACTGAAAATGAGGTGACTGCCTGGTGAAGCCACCAAACAGGACTCCGTGTGTGCCTAACATCACAAGCAGTAAGTGATAGACAGAGCTAAGTGATCCCACAAACAACGGTTCAGATCTTAGCTCTGCAGTCCTTCCACATCTAGTCGAGAAACGTTAGGGACAATTAAACAAATCACTGGCGAAAGAGGTTCCACAGGTATCCCCAAACTTAATGATGGAAAAGCCCAGCACTTCAGTGCGAAAGATAAGGCTGATGCAACAATTTTCAGTTAGAAATGCTGATTCGACGATCCATCTCGACCTCCTCCAGTGTTGCTCAGCAATTCAGTTACTAGTCATCGACCAATTCAATTCAGTCCACGCGATATCCAGAAGCGGTTGAAGACACTGGATATTCCAAAGGGTACAAATGTTGACAACATTCTGGCAATAGTACTGAATACTTGTGCTCCAGAATATTTCACTGCCCGAGCCAAGTTTTTCCAATACCGGTACCACAACATTTATCCAATTATGTGGAAAATT
>NW_025127735.1:0-1109 GCF_004010195.1 Chiloscyllium plagiosum | reverse complement strand
AGGAGAGATCAGGCAGGTTAGTTCTGAAGAAGGTCACTCGACCTGAACTCTGTGCTCTCTCCCACAGATGCTCTAGACCTGCTGCGCTTCTTCTGATTTCATTATGTAAATGAAGCCAGGTTGATCGAGAATTTTGAAGGTTAAGAGATGATCTGAGTGAAGTCCAACAAAATATTAAAAGGAAAGCATGAACTGTTTCTAATGGTTGCAGATTTCGAACAAAGGATCATAGTCTGTGAATGGGGCAGAGAGCATTCAGGAGAGATGTCAGAAAGCTCTTCTGTGCACAGAGGGTGGGAAAGGGTGGGAAAGGTTTGGAACTCTCTTACACACACGCACAGTCATGGATGCTGCATCCGTTGGGAATTTTCAATCTCAGATTGCTCTTTCATTTTGGCAAAGCAAAGGAATTGAAGAATTTGCGCCTTGTTCTGATTTGTAAAGTTTCATTGACCATCGCTTCCGGAAATTCTCTCCTCACACGCTTTGGTCAGGAGATTGAAATGTTGACAGATTGCCCTCCTGGTCCCTCCACATTGAGATGTTGGTGGGTAGATTTACAGTGTAAATATCACAGTAAACCGAAAACTCCCACATTGTCATGAAGGGAGTCCTGCATGCTCTGCTGTACTGCCCTTGTTTAAGATTCATGGTGCAGTTGTGTTTGAAATCTCACACAGGTTCTGGTGACCTGTTTTATAATCCTGCCATGGCTCTGATCAGGATGAAGTCCAATGACAGGATCAGGGGATAACTGTTTCTCTGGAGAAGGGGAGAGTTTGGATTATTGACAGTCCAATTGCTAGGCCTATAACTGACTTGGGATTGAGGAATCTAATAGGGTTCTGTACCTTACCATGCAACCAAAGGAAATCATAGACTTCCTTCTGCTCTCCTAGGAGTGGCTGTGAGCTCAATATCTGTCTAAACTCTAGAATCTCATGAGTGACTGGGCTGGAGGACAATCTGGAGTGAATGTTAAAGTCTGAAACTCAAACTCACTCACACCCAACCACTCCCAGTCACACAGTGCATGGGAATTTGTTGGTAAAACCCTGTTGTTGCTCTCTGGAATCGGTAGGGGGTATTTCTGATCAATAATTTGTTGT
>NW_025127734.1:0-1109 GCF_004010195.1 Chiloscyllium plagiosum | reverse complement strand
TTAACGCCATACACTACCGCCTAACTGAGGTCGTGCTTATTTTTCCCCAGCACCCATGATGTGTGTATGTGCAGATGTGAGACACAGTGAAAGACACAAGGTGTACAAACTTTTATTCAATTTCCACACCAGGAAGAAAAGAAACACCCAAGTGGGACACTCCTGTTTTTTTTTTAGATTTTTTTTCCATTTATTTTTTCTTTTTTCTTTCTGACACTCCTGTTCTCTTTCTTTATTTATTTAGCTTTTTTTCCCCTGCACCCATGTCGTGTGTGTGCAGGTGTAAGACACAGTGAAAGACACAAGGTGTACAAATCTTTATTCAATTTCCACCACCAGGAAGAAAAGAAACAACCAAGTGGCCAGTGACAAGCAGTGCCCTTCACATCAAAGGGCAATGCTGTGTGATCAAACAGTGAAGGGGAGGGCAGGGATTAAATCAAAATAGAGTTGGAGGGGGAAATATTGCACTCCATTCCCTGTGGAGCCCACCTCTCCCTGAACAACTCCAGTGTGTTGGTGGAGACCGCGTGCTCCTTCTCCAAGGACACCTGGGCTCTAACGTAACCGTGAAAGAGGAGCAGGCAGTCAGCCCTAACGACCCCCTCCATGGCCCGCTGCCTGGACCTGTTTATGGCCAGTTTGGCCAGGCCCAGGAGTAGATCCACGAGGAGGTCTTCAGATCTGCCCTCCCACTACCGTACCAGGTGTCCGAAGATCAGGAGCATGGGACTGAAGTGCAAACAAAAACAGAGAAGAAGGTTTTTCAGAAAATCAAAAAGAGAGTGCAAGTGGACATTCCTGATTATTATTATTATTTTTTCCTTTTTTTCTCTTTTATTTCTTTTTTTGAATAGGATGTCTGACAATCCCGTTTCTTTTTTATTACCCCCCACACTACCACCTAACTGCGGTAGTGCTTATTATTTTCTCCCCTTTTTTAATGTTTTCCCAATGAACCCAAAGGTCTGATCATCGGCCGACTGGCGCCCGTGCCTCCCACCACCACCCCCCCACCCCCAATCCCGGAGATCAACTTGGCACCGGGTACACTCCTGATTTTTTTTTTACAGTGCAAGACACAAAGTGCATGAATCTTTATTCAATTT
>NW_025127733.1:0-1109 GCF_004010195.1 Chiloscyllium plagiosum | reverse complement strand
CTAGAGTGATGTCCATCTGAATAGGCACCTCCGATGCTGGCTTTAATGATGCTGACCAACAGATGTAAGGATGTTTTAAATTCCAGATCAGTGACAGTGCATCGTAAATGAATGATTTCCTATTTCACACAAAAGGAACGGAGCCAGCTAAGTGAGGGTTAAGGAATTATTGCGATCAAACCTGAGAGTCTAGATGAGGCAGTATTTGGGGCATTGTGGACAGATTTTCTCTCTTTTATAAGAAGTGATCTCCTTACCACAGAGAGTGTGAAAAGGAGTTCCACCAGATTAATCTCTGGGATAATGGCACCATAAGGAGTGAGTGAGGGTTGAGAATTCGAGGTGATTGCATTGAACCCTGGGGTGGGGGGCGGGGGGGGGGGGGTGATGGGCAATCACTCATTATATTCTAAACAGACAATGAGAGGGTGATAGATTCCATGACTGTTGTTTCACTCAGGATGCATGATACTGGACAGTTTAAGTGCCTCTGAGGACGTTACGCCCTCCCACTCCAACTCCCACTCCCCACGGTACTTGACAGGGAAGGAGAGGTCCAGGTTTTGAATAAACTCTCCCCACATTAAATCAGTGCAATTGGTGTGTGATCCTGCACTGAATGTCATATTATCCACCACCCTGAGAGCAGCCACAATGCCTTCATTCTAAAACAGTTAACTATTCCCTCCAGTCTCTGACCTTCATGAAGAACATGAATCCATCTTCTCGGAGATGCAACCTGCTTCCTTGAGGTTTAAACCATAAGACGATAAGACATAGGAGCAGAAAGTAGGCCATTTAGCCCATTGAGACTGCACCACCATTCAATCATCGCTGATAGGTTTCTCAATCCCATTCTCCGACCTTCTCCTTGTAACCCTTGATCCCCTGGATAAACAAAATCTTACCTATCTCCGTCCCAAATGTACTCAATGACCTGGCCCCCACAGCCTTCTGTGGCAACAAATTTCAAAGATTCGACATTCTGTGGTTAATGAGATTTCTCCTTATCACTGTTCGAAACGGTATTCCCTTTCATCTAAGGCTGTGCCCTCGGCTTCTAGTCCAATGGAAAAATCTTACCAACATCCACTCTGTCCAGGTCATTC
>NW_025127732.1:0-1109 GCF_004010195.1 Chiloscyllium plagiosum | reverse complement strand
AGCCCATTCTGAGTTCCCACACGCCTGTCGCTATGGCCTGATATTGTACGTTCTCCCTGACATTTCCACTGCTACAATTCTGGTGGCAGTTTGCAAAAGTGCTCTGTTGGAGTGCTGTAACTATTTATTAGTTCGTATTCTGCGTTGTGATTGCAGCGTCCTCGTCTCGAATCCACGACATGGCTGTTAGTTCTCTCAAAGTTTTACTTTTGGTGAAACACGGGAAGAAATTAATCGTTTTTACATGATAATATTCTCCGAGGTGTTTTTCATCGAATCACCTTCTCTGATGTTTCTGCGTTTCATGTATCAGGATTTAAACCCAAAAGTTCTGGAAGATGTCTCCCCCTCCCACTCTCCCGAACTCTCTTTTCCGTCCCACATCCCATTTTGCTGAGGCATTGCACAATCTAACATATACTTGCACATTGATAACGTCAAGTCTGTGCCGTTGCCCTCACTGTTACTGGTTGCGACAATTAAGAATATGCTAAATGCATTGTCTGAAAAACCGATCTGTTTCACTACGTCCTTAACTGGTCTGACTCCAGACTGCAAGGCAATAAATGCTGCAGAGCCACCCCGCATGCTGTTACAGAATGAAAAAAAAGGTTCATTCGGCTCGATCTAGACTATTGTCTGCAATTCACGTGATTCCAGGAATGTGATCGCAGTGGGAAAGGTGGAGGAGACATTCACTTGGATAGCGTCTGGGCTGAAGAGTTTCAGTCATAAAGAGAGACAGGACAGGCTGGGATTGTTTGTCATCGTGCAGGGGAGTTTGTGAGAAGGCATTGTACAGATGTACAAAATAATGAGGGGCATGGATAAGGTAGACTGAAAGAAGCGTTTCCCAACGATCACAGGGGGCCAGAAATTTAATGAGAAAGACAGAAAGGTTTAAGTAGATGGGTGTAAAAGCGGTATAGGCTGGCGGGTGTTGGAATTTGGAACACACTTTCTGTAAGGGTCAGAGAGGCAGAAATATTCAGATGTGAATATGTTCTGCCAATACTTATAAGTATGTGGGTTAAACGATTCTGGTCGTAAAGCAGATGTTTTTGATAAATGGAGCTACAACGGGCTGAGGGGTCTCCTTTGCAACTGTT
>NW_025127731.1:0-1109 GCF_004010195.1 Chiloscyllium plagiosum | reverse complement strand
ACAAATCCTTCACCGTCAAAACTTTTTAACACTTTGGCAATCTGAATCAATGTTTAGAAAATTTAAATCCCTTACTATTCCAAACTTATCATTCTGACATACATTTAAGATCTCTCTATATATTTGCTTCTCAATTGCCCTCTGACTATTGGGGAGCCGATAGTACATTCCCATCAAGGTGATCATCCCTTTCTTATTTCTAACTTCAACTCATATATTTTCATGAAATGGTCCCTCAGAAATACTTTCTCAAATGACAGTCGTAATATTTTCCTTAATCAAAAATGCAACACTCCTCCTCCCTTGCCTCTCTTTATATCCTTCTGAGAAAACCCTAAAACAGAACATTGAACTGCCAGTCTTTTCCATTCCTCAAGAGAAAGTGAGGACTGCTGACGCTGGAGATCAAAATGTGTGGTGCTGGAAAAGCACAGCCGGTTAGGCAGAGCCAACATTTCAAGTATAAGCTCTTCACCAGGAATGGGAGGATGGCCCAAGGGGGGCTGAGACTTAAATGGGAAGGGTCTGGGAATGTGATAGGTAGATGGAGGAGGGTGGAGCAGATAGGTGAGAAGGAAGATGGACCGGTCGCTCAGTTCCAGAGGGTGGTGCCTGGTTGGATGTTTGGCTCTGTGATAAGGAGGGGGGAGGTGAAATGAAGAAGCTGGTGGAATCTACATTGATCCCATGTGGTTGGATGGTCCCAAGGTGGAAGATAATGTATTCTTCCTCCAGATGTCGGCTGGCTGGAGTTTGGCAGTGGAGGAGGTCCAGTACTGGCATGCCCTTGGCAGAGTCGTGGGGGGGAGTTTGCCAAACTCTAACCACCTTGAGGTAGAAAACCTCATCTTCTACCTTGGGCCCCTCCAACCACACGGGATCAATGTTGATTTCCTCGGTTTCTTCATTCCCCCCACCACCTTATCCCAGATCCAACATTCCCACTTGGCACACCCCTCTTGAACTGTCCTACCTGTCCATCTTCCTTCCAACCTATCCCGCTCCACCCTCCTTTCTGACCTATCACCATTACTCCTCTCCTCCATCGACCTATCACATTCCCAGCTACCTTGCTCCCAGCCCGAGATCCCTCCCATTTATCTCTCCCT
>NW_025127730.1:0-1109 GCF_004010195.1 Chiloscyllium plagiosum | reverse complement strand
CAAGGGAACATCCTGGTGAATCTCCTATGCACTCTCTCCAGTGCAATCACATTCTTCCTGTAATGTAGCTCCCAGAATTACTCACAGTATTCCGTCTTGGCTAACGAAAGTTCCGCATAGCTCTTATAATCTACGCTTTGATGTGTGAAGGCTGTGTTTACGCTCCCGTACGCTTTCTCAAATTGTGTGTTCCCCTGTCCAGCCACATTCAGGTATGTGTGGAGAGGCACCCTCTGACCTTCCTGGTGTGCTGCCATTCATTGATTCCTACCCTGCCTGGTTCCTTTTCAAAGTGCATGACCTCATATTTATCAGAGTTACATTCCATCTGCCATTGATGTGACCATCTGAGCATTCCATCTGTATCTTCCTGTAACTTCAGACCTTCCTCCTCACTGCCAACTACTGCCAATGTTTGTATCAAACACAAACTTAATTATGACACCCCCAACCTCTTGACCATATTCACAGCTGCATCCTTTATGATAAGGTTTAAAATCAGAAAACAACAGCTTGTAGTCCAACAGGTTTATTCGGAGGCACGAGCTTTCGAAGCGCTGCTTCTTCATCAGGTGATTGTGAGCTTTGATGAAGCGCTTTGGAAGCTAGTGCCACCGAATAAACCTTTTGCACTATAACCTGGTGTTATACAATTTTTAGCTTTGTCCACCCCAGTCCAACACCAACACCTCCGAATCACAAATATTTAGAGACACAGCGCTGATCCCCGTTGTACACCATTGGACACTAGCCTCCAATCACACAAACAGCCGTCTACCACCACCCTCTGTATCCTACCACTAAAGGTGATTTGGATGCAACTTGGCAAGTCACTAATGAGTCCTACCTGTTCGCTGATTCTTCTGTTCCGCTGGACACACTTGGAGAATATCAGGACATTCTCCCTAATTTTTCCTGCCAGTAGGTTTCCATGCCCCTGTATTAGTCAGGCCTCTCCAAGTGATGAATTTCCTCCTTATTGTAGCCTTAACTGGCCTGTCCCAGATCCTGCCATTATTTGCCTTGAATGTGAAATAGACAGCGAGGGAAGGGTTCTGCTAATTTCCAGCTTCATTTGTTTTGTGAATTTTCTAAATTTCACTGTGACC
>NW_025127729.1:0-1109 GCF_004010195.1 Chiloscyllium plagiosum | reverse complement strand
GGTGAGTAACAGGGTAGGGTTTGTCAATGTGTACGGAAATTTATGTCTAGACAGAGAGGGAGAGCAGTGGTTTGTCTGTGACAGATGAGAGCCTTGATGGTGAACTGCGTGTCATTTTGACATTTATTAAAGTTAAAGATTACTTGTTAATTTTTCAAATCATATTTACGTACATAGTCAGCTCAGTTAGCTGCAAGGCTCCAAAGTCTCTGAAACTTTATGGTCCTCCATTTTTCAGGTGCCTCCAGGATTCAGATAACTGTAAGTTAGAAGTTTCGACTTCCAGACATTTTGCATGAGGTCAGCTGTGACAGACATCCTCCAGTCCCAGTGCTCAGCTCCTGTTTGTGCTGCTGCAGCGACATTCTTCCCAGAGAGGACATTCTGCCTTGCATTGATAAATGAGGAAGGATCACTGGACCTGAACCGTTCACTTGGATTTATCTCCAGAAATACTGCCAGCTTTCGGGGTTTTCAAGCAATTTCTCGCAATTTTGTTTCTGATTTCCAGCAGTACGGTACCTCGTGGGGTGGCACCCTGGTTACGTGGTTAGCATTGCTGCCCCACAGTCGTAGGGACACTTGTTCGATTCCAGCCTCGGCTGATTGTCTGTGTAGAGTTTGCACTTTCTCCCCATGTCTGTGTGTGTTTCCTCCCAAAGTTAAAACATGTGCAAGCTGGGTGAATTGGTCACGCTGTGTTCAGGGATTGGGAGGTTAGGTCCATTAATCAGGGTGAAATGTGTCTGGATGGGTTATCTTTCAAAGGATGGTTGTGGACTTGTTGGATCAACTGTCCTGTTTGCAAACACTGTCGAATTTTAATGAATCCGGATTTCCTTGGTTTGTATTTTGTGAAACCTCTCTGCTCTTCACTTGCAACCCAGTGAAAGTGTCAGTTGGTGAGATTTTCAAATAGTTACTGGCCGTTGGATCAGGATGTTCTTCTTCATACATTTTATGGTAATGGTCAAGGTAGAGGGTTTGTTTCTGAAGAGGAAACCAATAGAGCATGATCAACAACTGGTAAGAAACAAAAATAAACTCCAGTTATGCTGTAGACTTCAGCAGGAGCATACTGGCAAACGTTTATAGCTGAGGATACATTT
>NW_025127728.1:0-1109 GCF_004010195.1 Chiloscyllium plagiosum | reverse complement strand
CAGTTCTGGCGTTAATATTGTGTTCAGTTCTGGAGTTAATATTGCATTCGGTTCTGGCGTTAATATTGTCTCCGGTTCTGGCGTTAATATTGTGTTCAGTTCTGGCATTAAAATTGTGTTCAGTTCTCGCATTAATAATGTGTTCAGTTCTGGCGTTAATATTGCATTCAGTTCTGGTGTTAATACTGTGTTCAGTTCTGGCATTAATATTGTGTTCAGTTCTGGCGTTAATATTGTACTCGGTTCTGGCATTCATATTGTGTCCGGTTCTGGCATTAATATTGTGTTCAGTTCTGGCGTTAATATTGTGTTCAGTTCTGGTGTTAATACTATGTTCGGTTCTGGCGTTAATATTGTCTTCAGTTCTGGCATTAATATTGTGTTCAGTTCTGGCATTAATATTGTGTTCAGTTCTGGCGATAATATTGTGTTCAGTTCTAGTGTTAATGCTGTGTTCGGTAGTGGCAATAATATTGTGTTCAGTTCTGGCGTTTATATTGTGTTCAGTTCTGGTGTTAATACTGTGCTCAGTTCTGGCGTTAAAATTGTGTTCAGTTCTGGTGTTAAAATTGTGTTCAGTTCTGGCGTTATTATTGTGATCAGTTCTCGTGTTAATATTGTGTTCACTTCTGGTATTAATATTGTGTTCAGTTCTGGCGTTAATATTGTGTTCCATTCTGGCATTAATATTGTGTTCGCTTCTGGCGTTAATATTGTGTTCAGTTCTGGCGTTAATATTGTGTTCAGTTCTGGCGTTAATATTGTGTTCAGTTCTGGCGTTAATATTGTGTTCAGTTCTGGCATTAATATTGTGTTCAGTTCTGGCGTTAATATTGTTTTCGGTTCTGTCGTTAATGTTGTGTTCAGTTCTGGTGTTAATACTGTGTTCAGTTCTGGCATTAATATTGAGTTCATGTCTGGCGTTAATGTTGTGTTCAGTTCTGGCATTAATATTGTGTTCCATTCTGGCATTAATATTGTGTTCAGTTCTGGCGTTAACATTGTGTTCGGTTCTGGCATTTATGTTGTGTTCAGTTCTGGCGTTAATACTGTGTTCAGTTCTGGCATAAATATTGTGTTCAGTTCTGGTGTTAATATTGTCTTCCGTT
>NW_025127727.1:0-1109 GCF_004010195.1 Chiloscyllium plagiosum | reverse complement strand
AGAATCGACATTTCAGGCATATACCCTTCATCAAGAAGGGCTTGTGCCCGAAGCGTCGATTCTCCTGCCCCTCCGATGTTGCCTGACCAGCTTTATGTTTCCATTACCACACTCTTGACGCTTATCTGCAGTCTGCAGTTCTCACTTTCTCCACATGTTCTGTCGTAGTCGGGTGAATGTGTGGAAATATGTTGGTTGTGGAAAGCGAATCAATACCCATCTGACCTGGACACATATCGGTACCATCACACTGAACAGAGGTGGTTTGCCTGCGCAGAACATGAGAAGGTTTTCAGCGACTTATCCCACCAGATGGCAAATTAGGAAGTACACATTATTAATACAGATCAGTCACTCAATCAGAGTGTGGGAAAAGAAGAACTCAAGCAACACACTCACGAAAACACCAGCGAGTTCCCATTGGCGAGAGGTCATTCATGTGTTCTGAATGTGGCAAGAAGTTCATTTAGCCATCCCACCTGCTAAAACACCAACAGGTTCACAGTAATGCAAGAGCATTTCCACGGTGGAATTGTGGGAAATGATTTAAATATACTGCAAAACTGGTCAGTCATCAACGTGTTCACACTGATGAGAAACCGTTTAGATGCTTTCACTTGATCTGGGTTCACCAGCAAATCGCACCGGGGAGATGCCATTCAGCTGTACCGGATACAGAATAAATAATGATACTTTCTTTCTAATCTGCGAAAGCACCAGCATATTCACATTAGGGAGAGATCATCACCTGCTCTCAGTGTGGGAAGGGTTTTTCCCAGTCATCAATCTGTTCAGACATAAACAAGTTCAAAAGTAATAACCGTGATTGTGTTTTGTTACTCGCAAACTGGGTTGAATCCTATTAACTTGGGTCTGTCTCTGCTGATGATTACTCCTTCCAGCCCAGCTATTGGTGCTAACATTCTGGGCAATGAGAAATCGATCCGTTTTTTTTAAAGTCACGCAGATCTTAGGAGCCTCAAAGACAAACAGTTTGCTGGAGAAACTCAACAGGTCTGACACACCTGTGGGGAGAGACAAGTAAAAAATGTTTTGAGTCTGATCTGAATCTGCTATGGCACTGAAGTGGACTGGAAATGATTACTATG
>NW_025127726.1:0-1109 GCF_004010195.1 Chiloscyllium plagiosum | reverse complement strand
ACATTTCAATCATTTTTATCTCACAATCTCCTCCTCTCCATTGAGATTTGAACTGAGAAACTGACCTTTTCCAAAAAATACATCCTTTGCTGACTACTGCATTGTTTCCTTTGCCTGAGCCTGATGTTCCAGTGATCTCTGGTACATGTCAGTAAAAATTGCTAAATGAACACTGATCTGACAACAGCAGGATGTAAATGGATCGACTGATTTTAAGGTCCTAATTGTGGGTTTGGGTCACGTTTGCCCAAGAAAATTGACTGTAGCTGCACAGACTGAACAATGTCAATGCGAGTGCTTGATTGCCAAATGCCTCAGGGAAATTTGGAGGAGGGACATAAAGCAGGGTTGCTGATCGTGGGATGGGGAGAAATCTGTGAGAATGGGTGGGCTTGAATCCTGATACATAGACAGCAGAGATGTGAAAGAACGAGGGTTTGAGGGAGAAAAAGCATTACGTCTATGAATATGTTCATGTTAGAAAAGATTGATTCCATTCTGCATTTGTTAAGCATGTCTTACTCTGCATAAAACAGTAACAAATGACAATACTGGAAGTCAAATTGGAGATGATCTAACCACTGCACGATACCGGCACCACATGGAATAGCATGATGCAAAAAGCAGTAAAGATAGTGGCAGAGGATATGTTAGGAACAGGACCACATGAACAGTAGGAACACTTGACAGACAGTGACAGAAACATGCAAACTCATGGTGAGCTGAATGGTTAACTTCGGTATCTCCGGAGCCGATGGATATTTCATCACTTAGTTTGTTGAAGGCTAAGATTGACATAGTTCTCCAGAAAATGAAAGCGTCAGGGAATAGCGGAGGGAATTGCTGGAATGTATTTCTGCAAAAGAAATGCAGTCTACCATCGGCTACTTTACCAATTTCCTCATACAAGGAAGTGACCACTGCTGTGGAATATCATATAGTCCCAGTTTTCAGGCCTGGTACAAGAAACTGTGTGGTCCAGTAGCGAAGATCAAACTGGAAATGGGGATGGGGATGAGCTAGTGGATGTGGGTTCAGTAGTGACGTCAGTGAGCCTGAAGTATTTCTCTGAAAATATCGAGTCACTTGAAATGCCGGGGACTTGGAGT
>NW_025127725.1:0-1109 GCF_004010195.1 Chiloscyllium plagiosum | reverse complement strand
AGAAGACCTGATGATCAGGCAGCGCCTGGAAAACTAATGTTTCCAAATAAACCTGTTGGACTGTAACCTGGTGCTGTGCGATTATTAACTTCGTGAAACAAACTTAATAAGTGATAAGTGATAAGTGAGATATATGCAAAATAGATTTTCAAGTAAACACACTCCGACATTTTCAAGGCATTTTACCTTAACATTCAAGATGAGAAGGCCATTTGAAAAATAAACCGAACTCTCAGGCAGTTCATCAATTGAACAGTAAGTAGAATTTTAACTTAATAAAAGACATGGCAATATTGAGATGAATTACAATATTTTATCGTGTAATAAAGGTAACCTCAAGAACTGAGGGACAATAGCAAGTGGCATTTGTTCCATTTTACTGAAGAAGAAATCGATGGTTTTTTTTCAGAATAAGGATAAGTGTATGTGAGGTGTTGAAATACACAATAATGATGTGTTAAATGTTCATTGAAACTCTTCTGTAGGATTAAATTCACCGAATAAACAATATTTTGGTATTCATGAGCTAATTGGAAGCCAAATCCTATTGCCAACCATATGGATAATAATTTGATGTAGTAAGGTATTTTGATTTTTAAAAATATATAAATTTCATTACTTACATATATTAAATTAAAGACTACAATGTCCTCAATTTTAAAATTTAGAGATAATGTAGTGCGATACGTAATTTTATTAATGACCTGAAAAAAATAATTTGGATTATTAAAATGAACAACAGACAGAAGGAGATCCAAAGTTGGATTGAAAAGCAATTTAAACTCTGCATATATATTTTCTAAACACCATTCTAAGCTGCTTTGGTGCATCTCTGTTGAAGATGGCAACTGAACCCACACCTCAGAGTCTCACAGGGGAGACAGAACCCGATCTCCACAAGTGCCTTTCATTATGTACCCACCATGAAAAAGTGGGATTATAACCAATTGTGATTACTCAAATGAAAGCTAATCTGTATTCATTCCGATAATTGGACTGGAAATTAAATAGACTGTTTCTGTGTGTAATGGACTGCGAATGATATAGTAATTCCCAATAATAATGGAACTAAGCACATATGCTCCAATGTAAAAAATAATATCATGACA
>NW_025127724.1:0-1109 GCF_004010195.1 Chiloscyllium plagiosum | reverse complement strand
CCCATTTAACTAACTGAAAATCAATCCCTGTCAGTGACTGAGATTCAATCCCTGTCACTGATGGAGGTTCAATCCCTGTCCCTGACTGAGATTCAATCCCTGTCACTAACTGAGATTCAATCCCTGTCACTGACAGAGATTGAATCGCTGTCACTGTCTGCGGGTCAATCCCAGTCACTGACAGAGATTAAATCCCTGTCACTGACTGAGAGTCAATCCCATTTAACTAACTGAACTTCAATCCCTGTCACTGACTGAGGTTCAATCCCTGTCACTGATGGAGGTTAAATCTCTGTCACTGACTGAGATTAAAACCCTGTCACTAACTGAGATTCAATCCCTGTCACTGACTGAGGCTCAATCCCTGTCACTGACTGAAAATCAATCCCTGTCACTGACTGAAGTTCAATCCCTGTCACAGACTGAGATTCAATCCCAGTCACTGACTGAGATTCAATCCCAGTCACTGTCTGAGATTCCAGCCCTGTCACTAACTGCGATTCATTCCCTGTCACTGTCTGTGGGTCAATCCCTGTCACTGACTGAGGTTCAATTCCTGTCACTGACTGAGGCGCAATCCCTGTCACTGACTGTGATTCAATCCCTGTCACTAACTGAGATTCAATCCCTGTCACTATCTGTGGGTCACTCCCTGTCAATGACTGTGATTCAATCCCTGTCACGAACTGAGGTTCAATCCCTGTCACTGTCTGAGGGTCAATGCCAGTCACTGACTGAGTTTGAATCCCTGTCACTAACTGAGATTAAATCCCTGTCACTGTCTTTGGGTCAATCCCAGTCACTGACTGAGATTCAATCCCTGTCACTGACGGAGGTTGAATCCCTGTCACTGATTGAGATTCAATTCCTGTCACTGTCTGAGGTTCAATGCCTGTCACTGACTGATATTCAATCCCATTTAGCTAACTGAAATTCAATCCCTGTCACTGACTGAGGTTCAATCCCTGTCACTGATGGAGGTTAAATCCCTGTCACTGACTGAGATTCAATCCCAGTCACTAACTGAGATTCAATCCCTGTCACTGTCCGCGGGTCAATCCCTGTCACTGACTGACATTAAATCCCTGTCACTAACTCAGATTCAATCC
>NW_025127723.1:0-1109 GCF_004010195.1 Chiloscyllium plagiosum | reverse complement strand
GACTCAATGTATAAATGATCTGGGCAACGGGGGGAAAATACACCCAATGCCACCCTCACCCTGATGGCCACCTTTGTGTGTGGCTGCATCAAGCTGTGCGTGGATCCCCAGTACGCAAACACCAAGTGTCACTACATACTGAGGTTATAACTGTCCCCGGTGTTGCAAAGGATGGGCCTGGCCTCGCTACCACGGAATGCTCCGAGTAGTTGGACCGTTCCGTATCACCTGTCCTTCATGGAGATGTTTATGAAGAAAAACACATTTGACCACAAGTCCATCAGGAAGTGGTCAGCACGTAGTGGCCTTGGGACCCTTCGCGAAAAGGAGAGGGCGGATCCTATCGAGCGGTTCCCTGAGCAGACTGTCAAAGCCATTTGGCAGAATGCCTCATCGCCAGAACTTTCTAACAAGCACCGAAACATGGCTTGGCTGGTGGTGAGAAGGGCTCTACCTGTGAGATCCTTTATGCACCCCTGGACTCTCAGCTGCACTGCATGTTGCCCTCGAAGCGACTGCGGGGTGAGGGGGGGAGCGAGAAACGAAACTGTCTCACAACTCCTTTTGAAATGTGCCTATGTAGAAGAAGTCTGGAGAGGAATGCAATGGTATTTGTAGAGGTTCATCCCGAGCAGCGCCGTCACGTGGGACTCCATGCTCTATGGTCTATTCCCCAGGACGCGCACCAAGACGAACATAAACTGTGCCTGGAGGATCATCAACTCAGTGAAGGATTCTCTCTGGGTGGTCTGAAACCTGTTGATCTTCCAGCTGAAGGAGTTGACGGCGACTAAGTGTTGCAGACTGGCACATTCCAAGGTTCAGGACTACTGTTGAGGAACGCGCAAAAGCTTGGGGCAGCTGCTGCCAAGGCGCGGTGGGGAAAGACCACCGTGTAACATCTGCCTGCCTAACGAAGAACAGGGGGCCCATGCAGTCACTTGGGCTCTGCTGACACCTCAAATAAATATATGGACATATGATAAACGTACAGACCTGTATGTAAAAATGATAAATTCTGATGTCTGTATGCAAAGAAATGAAATGTTTACGTATGTATGGCATGACCAACTGTGCAGATCATCAAAATATTTTATGAATAAAGTATA
>NW_025127722.1:0-1109 GCF_004010195.1 Chiloscyllium plagiosum | reverse complement strand
CTCCTTTAACAAGGACGTTGCTGTCCTTGTTTTCTTTTTCAAAGGTGTCTTAAAAACAGTGAATCCGAAATGTCAGGGTTTGACTGCTCTAAAAACAAGCACGTACAAGAAGGAGCAAGCTACGCTAGATCTGGTCCTGTGTAATGAGACAGGAATAATGAATGACCTCTTAGTTAGAAATCAACATGAAAGGAATGATCACAGTATGGTTGAATTTAAAATACAGATGTAGAGTGTGAAGATAAAATCCAATAACAGGGTCCTGTGCTTAAACGAGGGAGACTACAACAGAATGAGGGAGGACTAGGCTAAAGTTGACTTCTAACAACTACTTTATGTTGAGAGTTGACGAGCAGTGGAGGATTTCAAAGGAATTTTTCAAAGTCCTTAGAAAAAGTATATTCAGTGGAAAGGAAAGACTCTAAGAAAAGGGGTAATCTGCATTCTAAGCAATAAGCAAGACTACCAAGTTTAAAGAGAAGGTATGCAAAGTGACCAAGAAAAGCAGGAACCTAGAAGATTGGAAAATCATTAATACTCAACAGAAAGCCACGAAAATAGCTAGAAAGAAAAGTAGGATAGAACATAAATAAAACTAGCACAGAATATGAAAAGAGGTAGCAGATGATTCCCTAAATATATAAAATGAAAATGAGTGGGTAACGTAAATGTTGGTCCTTTAGAGGATGAGATGGAGAATTTAATTATAAGATAGGATGAAATTGCCGAGGCGTTAAGCAGGTATTTCGTATCGATCATCCTAATGGAAATCACTAATAACATGCCAGTAATTGACAAAGAGATGAGGTTAGGTAAGGACATGTTTCCAATCATTATTACGGTGGAGGTAGTGTTGGGTAAGCTAATGGATCTAAAGGCAAACAAAACCCTGATAAAATGCATTCCAAGGTACTAAAAAGATAGCGGCGGTAATATCAAGTTCAATTGTGGTAATTTTCTAAATATTTGCTGAACTTTGGGGCAGTTCCAGTTGATTGGAAAACAGCAAATGAGACACCACTGTTTAAAACGGCTGGTAGATAAAAGATGGGGAACTACAGACCAGTTAGTTTAACCTGTACAGTGGGTAAGATGCTTGAGTGTTTTAT
>NW_025127721.1:0-1109 GCF_004010195.1 Chiloscyllium plagiosum | reverse complement strand
ACTCTGGGTCTATCTCTCTCTATCTATCTCTCTCTGTGCTGTCATTGACTCTGGGTCTATCTCTCTATCTCTCTCTCTGTGCTGGCATTGACTCTGGGTCTATCTCTCTCTCTATCTCTCCCTCTGTGCTGGCATTGACTCTGGGTCTATGTCTCTCTCTCTCTCTCTGTGCTGGCATTGACTCTGGGTCCATCTCTCTCTCTCTCTCTCTGTGCTGGCATTGACTCTGGGTCTCTCTCTCTCTCTCTCTGTCCTGGCATTGACTCTGGGTCTATGTGTGTGTCTCTCTCTCTCTGTGCTGGCATTGACTCTGGGTCTATGTGTGTCTCTCTCTCTCTGTGCTGGCATTGACTCTGGGTCTATCTCTCTCTCTCTTTGCTGGCATTGACTCTGGGTCTATGTGTGTGTCTCTCTCTCTCTGTGCTGGCATTGACTCTGGGTCTATATTTCTCACTCTCTCTCTCTCTCTGTGCTGGCATTGACTCTGGGTCTATCTCTCTCTCTCTCTGTGCTGGCATTGACTCTGGGTCTATCTCTCTCTCTCTCTCTCTGGCTCACTCCCACTCCCGGCCA
Organism: Chiloscyllium plagiosum; assembly: GCF_004010195.1. Lineage (NCBI taxonomy): Eukaryota > Metazoa > Chordata > Chondrichthyes > Orectolobiformes > Hemiscylliidae > Chiloscyllium > Chiloscyllium plagiosum. The sequence continues at coordinate 536 of NW_025127721.1, read as the reverse complement.
GTTCAATCTGTCCACAGGGTGTGGCCCAGAGGGGGTTAAATCCCTCAACTGAATAGGGCAGGCTCTGCCAGCTTCGGATTTGCCAACAAGTCACAAGGTTGACCTTTCACGCTGCGCCCTGGCACCACTGCCCCCTCTGGGATTATCTCAGCCTTGAGCATTTGGCTGCAGCTTCACGCCACCCTCACCCAAGGCACCTTCTCTGGGAGCTGCCTGAATGGGAACTCTGTTTGCATTCAGCCTGCATTTCTGGCATGTGGCAGACAGTGGGTGGCTTGGCATGGCAGCACTGTTTGAGGGGATCTCTCACGGAGGGATGCACGCTTGGCTGGCTCAGTGTCCAGCTGGGACAGACCTGAACAGCTCAGCTGAGACTGGCATGGAAGTTAGCAGTGTGCCCACTCTGGCAGAGGGTCCATTTGAAGCCAGGTACAGGCTGAGTTTCAGCAGCAGGCAAGAGGTTAACAAACCAGGGCCACACAGCCAGCATGTCAGGGAGACCAGAGAGAGAGAGAGCGAGAGAGAGACAGACAGAG
>NW_025127720.1:0-1109 GCF_004010195.1 Chiloscyllium plagiosum | reverse complement strand
ATCATCCTCAGGCAACAGGATTAATTTCACACATTATTGACCATTCTCAGGCCACAGGATTATTCACACACTGTATTGATGATTCACAGGCCGCAGGATTATTCACACACAGTCTTGACCATTCACAGGCCACAGTAATATTTGCAAACAATATTGGCATTGCACACGTCACAGATTATTAACACATAGTATTGACCATCCACAGCCCACAGGATTATTATCACACAGCATTGACCATCCATAGGCCACATTATTATTCACACAGTATCAACTATCCTTAGACAAGGGGCTATTGACACACAGTTTTGACAATTCACAGGCCACAGGATTATTCAAACACATTATTGACCATCCTCAGGCTGCGGGATTATGCACACAGTGTATTGACCATTCACAGTCCAAAGGATTATTCACACACAGAATTGACCATCCTTAGGCCAAGGGTTATTCACATACAGTATTTACGATTCACGGGCCATTGGATTATTCCGACACAGTATTGACTGCCCTCAGTACACAGGATTATTCACACGCAGTATTAAGCATTCACAGTGCACAGGAGTATTCCCACACTGTATTCGCAATTCTCAGGCCACAGGTTAATTCACACACAGTATTGACCATCCTCAGGCCATGGATTATTCACACACAGTATTGAAAATCCTCAAGCCACAGGATTATTCCTACACAGTATTAAACATCCTCAGGCCACACGAGTACTCACACACAATATTCAACATTCTCAGCCGACAGGATTATTCCCACACAGTATTGCCTAGCATACGGACACAGGATTAATGAACAAACTGTATTGACCATTTGCAGGTCACAGGATTATTCACACCCAGCATTGACCATCCTCAGGCCACAGCATTATTCACACACAGTATTGTCCATCCATAGGCCACAGTATTATTTGCAATCAGTATTGCAGAGATTATTAACACACAGTATTGACCATCCACAGCCCACAGGTTTATTATCACACAGCATTGAATATCCACAGGCCATATTATTATTCACACACAGTACTGCCCATCCTTCGGCAAAGGACTATTCAGACACAGTATTTACCACCTCAGGCCGCAGGATTATTCATACAGTGTATT
>NW_025127719.1:0-1109 GCF_004010195.1 Chiloscyllium plagiosum | reverse complement strand
CCCATTTGGAGTACTGTGTCCAGCTTTGGTCCCACACCTCAGGAGGGACATACTGGCACTGGAGCGTGTCCAGTGGAGATTCACACGGATGATCCCTGGAATGGTAGGTCTAACATACGAGGGACGGCGGAGGATCCTGAGATTGTATTCATTGGAGTTTAGAAGATTAAGGGGAGATCCACTAGAAACTTACAAGATAATACATGGCTTGGAAAGGGTGGACGCTAGGAAATTATTTCCGTTAGGCGAGGAGACTAGGACCCGTGGACTCAGCCTTAGAATTAGAGGGGGTAAATTCAGAACATAAATGCAGAGACATTTCTTCAGCCAGAGAGTGGTGGGCGTTTGGAATTCATTGCACAGAGTGCAGTGGAGGCCGGGACGCTGAATGTCTTCAAGGCAGAGATTGGTAAGTTCTTGATGTCACAAGGAATTAAGGGCTATGGGGAGAATGCGGGCAAGTGGAGTTGAAATGCCCATCAGCCATGATCGAATGGCGGAGTGGAGTTGATGGGCCGAATGGCCTTACTTCCACTCTTACGTCTTATGGTCTTATGTATGGGGCAGGAGACAGTGGGGACAAATTTGTCTGTGAATGAATTCGATCTAAAATCCAGAACTTTCAGTGACTGGTTTGCACCAGCAAAGAACAAAGAGCAATACAGCACAGGAACAGGCCATTCAGTCCTCACTGCCTATGCTGAGACATTTTACCCTTCTATCCTAAAACTGTCTTCACTTCCAGGATCAAATATCCCTCTATTCTCTTCCTATTCATGTGTTGATACAAGTGCTTCTAAAATTCTGCTATTTTATCTGTTTCCACTACCACCTCTGGCAGCGTGTTCCTATCACTCACTACACTTCACGTGAAAAACGTGCCTCACATATCTCTTTTAAACACACCCCCACTGACACCTGGAACCTGTCTCTCTGAGTAATTGGCACCTCCACCCTGGAAAAAAGGCTCATACTTTCCATTCTACCCATGCCATTCACAATCTTATAAACTTCTATCAGGTCACTTCCTGCATTCCACTGAAAGCAAACTCAGTCTATCGAACCTTTCTTCACGATAAAATCCCCCAGGCCAGCCAACATTCTGGTAA
>NW_025127718.1:0-1109 GCF_004010195.1 Chiloscyllium plagiosum | reverse complement strand
GGACGTTCAGTAATGAGGGAGTGCTGCTCTGTTGGAGGATCATTGCTGAGGGAGCACCACACTGTCGGAGGGTCAGTGCTGAGGGAGCACCACACTCTCGGAGGGTCATTGCTGAGGGAGCACCACACTGTCGGAGGGTCAGTGCTGAGGGAGCACCGCACTGTCAGAGCATCAGGGCTGAGTGAGCAACGAACTGTCAGATAGTTAGCATTGAGGTAGAGCCGCACTGTTGGAGGGTCAGCACTTCGGGAGTGATGCGCTGTTGGAGGGTCAGCACTTCGGGAGTGATGCGCTGTTGGAGGGTCAGTACTTGAGGGAGTGATGCGCTGTTGGAGGGTCAGTACTGAGGGAGTGATGCGCTGTTGGAGGGTCAGTACTTAAGGGAGTGATGCGCTGTTGGAGGGTCAGTACTAAGGGTGTGCCGCACTGCTGGAGGGTCAGGGCTAAGGGAGTGCCACATTGTTGGAGGGTCAGAACTGGGGGAGTGCCGCTCTGTCAGAGGGTTAATGCTGAGGGAGTGCCACACTGTTGGAGGGTCAGTGCTGAGGGAGTGCTGCTCTGTCAGAGGGTCAGTGTTGATGGAGTGGGCACTGTTGGAGGGTCAGTGCTGAAGAAGTGCCACACTGTCGGAGGATCTGTGCTGAGGGAGTGCCTCATTGTAAGAGGGTCATTGCTGAGGGAGTGCCTCACTGTCGGAAGGTCAGTACTGAGGGAGTGCTGCACTGTCAGGCTCAATACTGAAGAAGTGCCACACTATTGGACATTCTGTAATGAGGGAGAGATGTTATGTCAGAGGGTCAGTGCTGAGGGAATGACGCATTGGCGCGGGTCAGTACTGAGGGAGTGCTGCACTGTTGGAGGGTCAGTACCGAGGGAGTGCAGCTCTGTCAGAGGGTCAGTGCTGAGGGAGTGCCGCTCTGTCGGAGGGTCTGTAATGACGGCGGACCGCACTGTTAGAAGGTCAGTACTGAGGGTGTGCCACACTGTCAGAGGGTTAATGCTGAGGGAGTGCCACACTGTTGGAGGGTAAATGCTGAGGGAGCATCACACTGTCGGAGCGTCAAGGCTGAGGGAGCATCAAGGTGGTAAAAACAATGACTGCAGATGCT
>NW_025127717.1:0-1109 GCF_004010195.1 Chiloscyllium plagiosum | reverse complement strand
CTATGCACTGTCACACTTTACTGCCCTGTGTACTGTCACTCCTTACTGCCTGTGTACTGTCACTCCTTACTGCATTATGCACTGTCACTCCTTACTGCCCTGAGTACTGTCACTCCTTACTGCACTGTGTACTGTCACACTTTACTGCCCTGTGTACTGTCACTTCTTACTGCACTGTGTACTGTCACTCCTGACTGCACTATGCATTGTCACTCCTAACTGCTCTGTGTACCATCACTCCTTACTGCCCTGTGGACTGTCACTCCTCACTGCCCTGTGTACTGTGACTCCTTACTGCACTGTGCACTGTCACTCCTTACATTCACTGTGTACTGTCACTCATTACTGCACTGTGCACTGCCACTCCTTAATGCACTGTGCACTATCACTCCTTACTGCACTGTGTACTGTCACTCCTTACTACCCTGTGCACTGTCAGTCCGTACTGCACTGTGCACTGCCACTCCTTAATGCACTGTGCACTATCACTCCTTACTGCACTGTGTACTGTCACTCCTTACTACCCTGTGCACTGTCAGTCCGTACTGCACTGTGTACTGGCACACCATATTGCACTGTGTACTGTCACTCCTTACGGCACTGTGCACTGTCACTCCTTATTGCACTGTGTACTGTCACTCCTTACTGCACTGTGCACTGTCACTCCTTACTGCACTGTGCACTGTCACACCTTACTGCCCTGTTTACAGTCACTCCTGACTGCACTGTGCACTGTCACACCTTACTGCCCTGTGCACTGTCACTCCTTACTGCACTGTGCACTGTCACTCCTTCCTGCCCTGTTTACTGTCACTCCTTACTGCACTGTGTACTATCACTCATAGAGTCATAGAGATGTACAGCATGGTAACAGACCCTTCGGTCCAACCCGTCCATGCCTACCAGATTTGCCAACCCAATCTAGTCCCATCTGCCAGCGCCTGGCCCATATCCCGCTAAACCCTTTCTATTTATACACCCACCTATATTCCTCTTAAATGTTGCAATTGTACCAGCCTCCACCACATCCTCCGGCAGCTCATTCCATACACATACCACACTCTGCGTGAAAAAGTCTTAGGTCTCTTTTATATCTTTCCCCACTCACC
>NW_025127716.1:0-1109 GCF_004010195.1 Chiloscyllium plagiosum | reverse complement strand
TCAAACTGACACACAGTTCACCACCAAACCTCACGTCGCAGACTAACCACTGCACTTATTCTGTCTCGACCTAAATTCCCACTCACATTGACAAACCCTAACCTGCTATACACCCATTCATGCCCGGAACACACAACCCCTATCACACGAAACACATCCAAGGCAATCCATATTGGTAGTGTAGCTGAGCAGAGAGACCTCGGTGTCCATGTGCATAGATCCCTAAAAGTTGCCAGCCAGTTTGATAGAGTTGTTAGGAAGGCATACTTTGTGTTGGCTTTCATCGATAGAGGGAATGAGTTTCAGAACCACGAGGTTAGGCTGCGGCTCTACAAAACTCTGGTGTGGCTGCACTTGGGAGTATTGTGTACTGTTCTGGTCACCACATTATAGGGAGAATGTGGAAGCTTTGGAAGAGTTCAGAGGAGGTTTACCAGGATGTTGCTTGGTATGGTGGGAAGGTTTAATGAGGAAAGGATGAGGGACTTGAGGCTGTTTTTATTTGAGAGAAGAAGGTTGAGAGGTTACTTAATTGAGACATAAAAGATAAAAAGAGGGTGGACAGTGAAAGTCTTTTTCCTTGAATAGTGATGGCTAGCAGGAGAGGACATAGATGACAGATGTCAGAGGTTGTTTCTTTACTCAGAGAGTAGTAGGGCCATGGAACGCACTGCCTTTAACAATAGTACACTCGCCAACTTTAAGGGCATTTAAAAGGTCATTGGATAAACATATGGATGAAAATGGAATCGTGTAGGATAGATAGGCTTCAGATTGGTTCCACAGGTCAGCGCAATATCGAGGGCTGAAGGGCCTGTACTGCACTGTAATGTTCTATATTCTATGTTCCAGATGGACATATGATCACAATCCCTTTCACTCATTTACACTCCTGCCACCCTGCACCTGGCCCATGGTGAATCTGGCGCTGACTGGATCTGGCACCATCATTTTCACAACCTCAGACAAAAGCCCACTACCCAAGACATGACCTCAGTCCATGATCACTGACCTCTCACCTTACCCAAGTCAACTTGTGCACATTGCATCCCAGCTCCTTTCACATCTGTCCTTTTCCACCCACCATTTTGCCAGACTCCGAGCTTTGC
>NW_025127715.1:0-1109 GCF_004010195.1 Chiloscyllium plagiosum | reverse complement strand
GTCAGACTTTTTATATCGCCTTGAGAAACCAGTCATCATCAGTCTATTTGAATTGCTGAAGTTTGTGTGGTATTAGCACATTCACAGCGCTGTTAGGAAGTGAGTCCCATGGCTGTGATTGAGGAAGAGGAAACGGGCAGGGAAATAGTTGAGAGTCAAGTTAAAGTCTAATTTGGAGGAGAACTTTCAGGTGAAGTATTTACATGCATGTGCGCCCTTATCCTCAAGGATCACAGTTTTGGAACATGCTGCTGGAAGCTGAAGAAGGCCCCGCGGCCCCTCTAGAAGGCTATTCCATTCATGGGATCATCATTAATCTTGCTGCACACCAGTCTTCCCAACACACCGATAATATTGAACCTGATTGTTTACTCTCCAGCAAAAGAATGGTGAACCTTTGGAATTCTCCACCACAGAAATTGATTGAGGACAAAACATTAAATGATTTCAATAAGGAAATAGATTCCTTCAATCCTTAAAAAAATGCTCCGGATATGTGGGAGAAAGGCAAACAGGGTACAATATTGGTTGAAAGCCATGAAAACATTGAATGGGACATGGTTTGTAAGTTTGCACGGAACACCAACATTGGTGGTATAATTGGCAGTGAAAGTTATCTAAACGTACAATGAGATCTTGATCAGCTGGGCCAATGGGCTGAGGAGTGGCAGATTGAGTGTAATTTAAATGAATACGACTTGTTGCTTTTTGAGAAGACAAATCAGGTCGCAACTTACAGAGTTAATGGTAGGGCACTGGATAGTGATGTTGAACACAGGGCCCTGAGGGTCCAGACTCATAGAGTCTCACCGAGTTAATGGTAGGCCACTGGGTAGTGATGGTGAACACTGAGGATCCTGAGGGTTCAGACTCTTACATTCTTGAAAGCGTTGTCTCAAGTACCTAGTGTGTTGAAGGTGTTTGGCACATGTACCTCTAGTGTGTTGAAGGCGTTTGGCACATGTACCTTCATTGGTCAGAGCACTGAGTGCAGGAGTTGGCGCTTCATGTTGTAACTGTCCAAAACATTGGAATGAACTGCCAGAGGAAGTGGTAAATGCAGAGATAGGTCCAATATTTCGAAGACATTTGAACAGCTCCAGGAACTG
>NW_025127714.1:0-1109 GCF_004010195.1 Chiloscyllium plagiosum | reverse complement strand
GACTCACAATTTTTGGAAATGAGACAACTGCTACGTTAATAGAAATTAGAAATGCTTTCAGCATTGCGTCTATTTGACCAACAAAATCCAATGCATACTTGCGAATGAAGGTGGATTTTGCGTTATAATTAAAGGAAAATGCATGACGAGGGTCACTGATCTTTTACTAGACATATTGATGATATTCACACTTTTGTCAACCAAATGAACGAAAATGCGGGATGGAAAGATTGTGGTTTGGCTCATGGTACAACTGATTAATTAGTATGTCTTTGTATGGTGCGATTGTTTTAATTGGTCTTTTTTTTATTTGTATTGCTATAGCTAAGTGTATTATTGTTCAAATGTTAACTTCTATTGGCAATATTGGTTCGACCCAGAAAATGCTCCTTCTCCACTTAAATGAAGACGAGGAAATACCATTGCCTGCCCTTAGTTCCCCTTCGGAGGAAGAGGAAGTATAGCAGTCTTTTGCTGCTATTGAATTAAATTGATTTGATTTATGCCTTTATGGTGTGATCGTAAAATGACCAAAGGGGGGGGGGGGGGGGGGGGGGGGGGGGGGGGGTAGGTGCGGAAGTGGGAATGAGGATCTAAAATTGGAATTTAGGCAACAAAATATGTAGATTTTTATTTCAACAAAATGGTTTCACGATTTAAAAGAATATTACAAAATGGCCTGTAAACCATACTGCTGAACATACTGCTTTTTGCAGAATTAACTTGCAGTTCAAAGATAAGAGGACAACAGAGTTTTCATAAGATGAATACTTATACATTAATTGACCGTTTGAACTAATACATGGCATGACAATTTACAGAGATTAGATATCCTTCTTAAAGAAAATATCATTGGATTAACTTGCTGTAAATCTTGTCAACTCATTTTCTGTGATTGGTCTTTCTTGTAATTAAGGCTGTACTATTTCTTTAAAAACATATAAAGAATGTGTAATTTTCAAATGTAATTGCGCAACTTCAACACAGAACAAAGAAGCTTCAATCTCTGTCTTGGTGGATAGACTTCAATAAACTAATGAACCTTGCTTTTTGAATAAACCGCATTTGTCGATTCCTTTGTCCGATCTCGAACCAAGAGGCCCCTCTTG
>NW_025127713.1:0-1109 GCF_004010195.1 Chiloscyllium plagiosum | reverse complement strand
ATTGGCTCTTGAAAATATTCCTGATTGGTTTATGAAGAGGGGTGGTCAGCTTACTGATATTACTTCATACTCTTGTGTGCGTTCCTACAACATCAGTTAACTTGGGAACATCCCCTTCATTATCACTTCGTCTTATTATCTTACTAACTGTGTAGTGCTCCAATGTGTTGATGTGGTACATCAAATGAAATTTTCTGTCTGCTTATATCGAACCAATGTATCTAAATTTTATGGAGCATTCATGAGCGTATCAATATATTTTAGCAGAAAGCTCCACTTGATCACATGTGACTTCACAGTATCTGTCTGGAAAAAAACTTCAAAATCAAAGTGGTCTGTATAAAAATCAGTATAACATGATAGTCAATATGCTAAAACTGAGTTAACAATATACAACATAATATATAATATGACATGCTCAATCAAAGCATATAAAAGTTCATAATAACCACAAAATTGATTGCAGAAGCTAATTATAAGGTGACAGTGTCTTTCTTCTGCTACTGGGTTTATGTTAACCAAGGGCGATAAAAGCAGAAGTAAAACATAATGGCCATGGACTTATCTCACCCTTAAGACCCTGAGTTTGATTTTTCCCTTCTTGCCAAAGGGTGTTTATGGGAATTATTGAAAGTATTTGGAACAGCATCATTAAATTGGTATAGACTGTTGGGTTTCCAGATAGGTTAATCTAATTTGAATTCTGTTTTCTTTGGTTTGCATTTCATTCGGTAATCTTGTAAATAAACTCTGTTTTGTTTCAAACTGAGTGGTTTGACCAGTGGCATTACTCCTGGAATATCCACTTTACACCAGCTTAAAACAACTAGCAGAGGTTAGCGTCTGGGCTACTTTGTTGTAATGTTTTGAGGGGGTCTGGCCTGGTCCATAACAAGTCAAAGACTCATGATAGAAAACTAAAGGCAACGGTTGAATAATATATTCAAATCCCTTGGATACATCATAATGACGGGCAAACAGTAAGGTTTGCAGATGTTGGAGATCAGAGTTGAGAGTGTGGTGCTGGAAAAGCACAGCAGTTCCGGTCAGCATCCGAGGTACCGGAAAATCGATGTGTCAGGAAAGGGGACTCCAGCCCGAAACATCGA
>NW_025127712.1:0-1109 GCF_004010195.1 Chiloscyllium plagiosum | reverse complement strand
TTAACATTCAGCACTTTTCCTCCTGGCAAAGTGAACAACCTCATTTTCCCATATTCTATTCCATCGGCCAAGGTTTTGCTCATTTGCTTAACCTGTCGATATCCCTCTCCATGTCATCCTCACCAGCTACATTCCAATCAACTGTCTCGACTGCAGTCTTGGCAATAGTACATTGACTTTACTTATCCAAGTAATTCATATCCATATTGTAAATGATTTTGGCCCCAGCACTAATCCCTGTGGCACATTGCTAGTTACAAGTTGCGATCCTGAACGAGCCCCTATCCCTACAGTATCATTGGTTAGCCAATCATCTATCAATACGATCAGAGTGTCTCCAATATCATGTGCATATCATTTGCTCTGCCAGCAAGTCATCCCAAACTGTCCTTGAAAAAGTGGTGGTAAGCTACCTCTTAAATTAATTCACAAATATGATGTGGTCTATAATAAATGTTCAGGAGTGAGTTCCAGGATTTTGATCAATAAAACCTAAACAATGCGGATATGTCACAGTTGGAATGTTGTGTTCACACTTATCTCCTCTTGCTGATTGAAGTGATGGAGTGGAAGTTGCTCTTGAAGAGCCGCCACTCATAGAATCAAGCCAGACAGATCGATTGTGGCCAGAGACTCTGCCATTTCGAATTCTCATCAATCTACATTCTTTCATCCACGGTTTAGTCACATCAAACTGCCACGCAATGCTGTTATGGCCTCAGTAAACTATAATAACGTGAAGATCGCTGGGATCATTTTCTACATCCGACTGCAATGTAATCACAGATCAATGTTTCCAGTTTTGGTGGAACAAAAGACATCATATTGGTGGATAATTACAGTTAGTGCAAACACAGCTAGCCATCGATAAATATTAATCCTGATTATTTCAACGGCCAAATTTCAATTCAGAAACCACGTGCACTCGGCTGCTTGTAACACAGACAACATGACAAAATGGCTCATAGGAGGAGAAATGCGACATTGTGGAGGAGTGAAATGTTTGCTTTTGGTCACCTCCACGATTGTTAGAAAAACAGGTTGTAAGGATTCTTAAAAGGTGGCTGAAGGAGTGGTGTGGCATAACACTTCAGAAAGCGGAAAGTGGA
>NW_025127711.1:0-1109 GCF_004010195.1 Chiloscyllium plagiosum | reverse complement strand
GTATAATTTTGATGAGCTCGAGTTCAGATCAAGGTACCGAAGCTTAAAGACACACAAAAGCAACTTCTTGGAGGTCGTTAGAAGACTGAGAAATGGATTCCCTAACTTCAAATGATGCTGATCCTGTTAATGTGGATTTTGCCGAGTGCACGTTCTGTGCGGAGTAACCTGAAAGCCTTAATCTGTCCAAATTTTTGTTTTACTTATGCTGTGATCTGCATGTCCTTGATTAGTATGATCTGCCTTTACCAATCGCAAACAAAAGTTTTCACTTTACTGAGGTTCATGTGACAATCAATCAATCAAATAAAGACAATCAATCGACCGCCATAGACATTTCCTTATTGTTTGGGGGCTGCATAGCCTCACTTTGCACTGTGACATATTTTTGTGACTCTGAGTGAAATCACAGTTAAACCAACAGAATGTGGCAAGTTAGGCACAGGTTATATTGACACAGCCGGGACACATCTGCACCACAGAGTGTCACACAATAATAGTGAAGACCTTTTGAAATCATCCTCTGAGGTACATGCCACACTCCAGACGAAAAGCTGAAGACTGTGTGAAACTGCTACGGTCAGCGCTAACAGCGCGGCCCAGCGGGAGCGTATTGGGCTCATAACCATGAAATTAATGGATTGAAAACATCCTCTACTCGTTGATAATTCCATGTTTCAGTGTGTGTACTGCCCCCTCCAGTGTTTCTCTATAATCGATCTCCATTCTACGCATTGCGTGTTGTTTCACTTTCCGCTTCCTTCCATTCAATGTATCTGAAATGAATATTTCATACCGATACACACGGGAAATTTACACAAATGAGGAATGAGGAAACACACTTGTGAAGTTCTGGAAGCTCTTTACCTGTTCTCTGTCGGTGTGCTCTTACCAAAGCTGGGAATAAACTGGTGAAGGTGAGACACATCAGTTGTAGAGTGCTCTATGCGCATGACGCCCTGCAGTCAGTCCCCACGCCGTTTCACATAGTTGTGTTCTCCCTGTGATATGAAAAGCTGTGAATTACAATTCGATCAATTTGTTGGAGACACAATTGCGATACAGGGACAGCTCTGCATTATTAAGATATACATCACCAACTATGAATA
>NW_025127710.1:0-1109 GCF_004010195.1 Chiloscyllium plagiosum | reverse complement strand
TCACCATAACATTGCCTAATGTAGCCTACTCACCGTAACATTGCCTCATGTAGCCTACTCAACCCAACAGTACCTCATGTAGCCTACTCACCATATCATTGTCTCATGTAGCTTACTCAACACAACATAGTCTCATGTAGCCTACTCACCATAACATTGCCTCATGTAGCCTACTCAACATAATATTGTCTCATGTAACCTACTCTCTATAACATTGTCTCATGTAACTTACTCAACATAACATTGTCGAATGTAGCTTACTCAACCCAACAATTCCTCATGTAGCCTACTCACAAGAACATTGCCTCATGTAGCCTACTCACCATACCAATGCCTCATGTAGCCTACTCACTGTAACATATCCTCATGCAGCCTGCTCCCTGCACCATTGCCTCATGTAGCCTACTCAACACAACAATGCCACATGTTTCCTACTCACCATAACAATGCCTCATGTAGACTACTCCGCGCAACATTGCCTCATGTCGCCTACTCACCACAACATTGTCAAATGGAGCCTACTCAACATAACATTGTTGAATGTTGCCTACTCAACACAACAGTGCCTCATGTAGCCTACTCAACACAACAGTGCCTCATGTAGCCTACTCACTACAACACCGGCCTCATGTAGCCCACTGACCATAACATTGTCGAATGTAGCCTACTCAACACAACAGTACCTCATGTAGCCTACTTACCATAACCTTGTCTCATGTAGTCTACTCCCCGCAATATTGCCTCTTGTAGCCTACTCACGACAACACCGCCTCATGTAGCCTACTCACCATAACATTGTCTCATGTAGCCACTTCTGCTCAACATTGCCTCATGTAGCCTACTCACCACAAAAATGCCTCATGTAGCATACTCACCATAACATTGCATCATGTCGCCTACTCAACACAACAGTACCTCATGTAGCCTACTCACCATAACATTGCCTAATTTAGCCTACTCAACATAACATTGCCTCATGTAGCCTTCTCAACACAACAGTACCTCATGTAGCCTACTCACCATAACATTGCCTCATGTAACCTACTCACCGTAACATTGCCTCATGTAGCCTACTGCCCGCAATATTGCCTCATGTAGCCTACTCACTA
>NW_025127709.1:0-1109 GCF_004010195.1 Chiloscyllium plagiosum | reverse complement strand
GAATAGGGAAAAACTGATGATTGAACTGCATATATTTCAATGCGAGGGGCCTGACAGCTAAGGAAGATGAACACAGGGGATGGATGGGAATATGGGACTGGGAGATGATAGTTATCATCTGTGCTACTGTCTGGGATGGAGTTTGCACATTCTCCCCGTTTGTGCGTGGGTTTCCTCCGGGTCCTTTGGTTTCCTCCCACAGTCACATAGATGTACAGGTTAGGTGAATTGGCCATGCTAAGTTTCCCGTAGTGTTAGGTGAAGATGTAAATGTAGGGGAATGGGTCTGGGTGGGTTATATTCGGAGGGTCAGTGTAGACTTTTTGGACCAAAGGGCCTGTTTCCACGCTGTAAGTAAACTAATCTAATCTAATCTAATCATTACAGAAACATTGCTGAGGGAGGGACAGAACCAACAACTCATTGTTTCCAGGTAGAGAGACCACAGGAAGCATTGAAGGGTTGGCAACAGAGGAAGGACGCGTGCTGGTGGGTTTTGATCGCAAGAAACATCACAGCAATACTTAGAGAGGACATTCCTATGGGATTGGCCACTGTGTTAATGGAACTGTGAAATAACAATGGGACATCACTTTGATACGAGTGTACTGACCCTGAATAATCTGTGGCAGACTGAGGAACAAATATGTCGGGGGATCTCCTGTCTGTACCTGTTTTCTAATCATCCAGCATTTTCTACACCTTACCAGCCTTTCCTTTCACCCTAACAGGAATACTGTATACTGTCTCTGGACTGCCGTTATCTCATTTTAGAAGGCTTCCCAATTTCCAATGGTAAAGGTTTCATTCTCTCAAAATGGAAACACCCCAATTACTGCATCTCGCGGAATTACCACTTGAAAATAATGAAAAAAATAAAGAACATTCCAAACAAAGGCTTTGATGTGGCGAGCTCTGGTCAGTCACGTAGATCTGGAAGTCACCATATACACGGAGAGTGCTTTCTACCTGAGCAGTACCAGGTCAGTGTCAGGTACACAGACAGAATGGGCAAATAGATTCACATCTGAGCTCACATCTCCCAGCCTGGGAATCTGAAACAGTGCACAGCCATCACGGTAAATGTCTGCATGAATAGGACAGCGAGA
>NW_025127708.1:0-1109 GCF_004010195.1 Chiloscyllium plagiosum | reverse complement strand
ATTATTGAGAAGCGATTTTCGTTTCTAACACCTACTATGTGGAAACAGGCCCTTCAGCCCAACAAGCCAGAATAACCCCCCAAAGAGTAGCCCAACCATTCCCCTCGCACTTTTAACTTTCCCAATTGTTTGGGCGAGAAAATTCCAGCCATTCACTGAGAGAGAAAAAATCTTTACTTTTTCCAAAATGAATGTTCCCTTATGTAATGTCCCCTGGTTTGAGACTTCACTAGTGCTAGATCTAGTCAACATCTACCCTTTCAAGCTCCTCAGAATCTTGTTTCCGTAAGATCACCCCTGCTTATCTTTTCTTGATAGGTCAACCCTTTCGTCCTCGAAGCAGCTAAGTGAATCTTTTTTGAATGGTCTCCGATGTGGTTTATCCTTTATTAAATATGGGAGCTAACATTATATACAGTACTCCAAGTGAGGACTCAGCAACAGCCAGTGTGGTTAACCAATCCTCAGTCCATGCTAATACATTACCCCGATACCATGAGCTCCTAAATTGTGCAATTAACTTTTATGTAGCACCTTATCATTTGCATTTTTAAAATCCAAACACAGAACATAATTGGATTACCCTTTATCAGCCATGCCTGTTATCTCCTCAATGAACTGTCGCAAATTTGTCAAATATAGTTTCTCTTTAACAAACCCCAGTCTATCATGTTTAATGATAAGCTTTTCTAAATGTCCTGCAATTTTTTACTTTAATATTCGACTCTGTAGGTTCTTTCAGTAGATTTGCTAAGTATGATTCCCCTCTCTTAAATCCATGCGGACTCTGTCCAATCCTGTCACTGTTCAGTAAGAAACTTGATTGTACTCCAATATAGTTAGTAAATGTATCTGTATTTATTTTTAAAAATAGATTACTTATAAATGCTGGACCCATGCAATAATCAATGAATTTGTGACTCTGAATTCGGGTTATAATGTTTTTTTTCTGTTAATTCCTTTTCATACTATGTTATGCAGACAGCACCGAATAATCACTCTTAATTGTGAGTAACTTTGAAAATAATATATTTTAAAAATGACATCCCAAAATGCTACCTTATTATTGTGCAACGAGGATTTTGCATTCAATAATTTGCAGATAAAAT
>NW_025127707.1:0-1109 GCF_004010195.1 Chiloscyllium plagiosum | reverse complement strand
AGGATGTGGAGGAACTGGAACGGGTGCAGAGGATGTTTACCAGGATGTTGCCTTGTATGGTAGGAAGATCGTATGAGGAAAGGCTGAGGCACTTTGGGCTGTTTTCCTTGGCGAAAAGAAGGTTTAGGGGTGACTTGATAGAGGGGTACAAGATGATTAGGGGTTTAGATAGGGTTGACCATGAGAACCTTTTTCCACGTATGGAGTCAGCTATTATAAGGGGGCATAGCTTTAAATTAAGGGGTGGTAGGTATAGGAGAGATGTTCGGGGTAGATTCTTTACTCAGCGAGTCGTGAGTTCATGGAATGCCCTGCCAGTAGCAGTGGTGGACTCTCCCTCTTTATGGGCATTTAAACGGGCATTGGATAGGCATTTGGAGGATAGTGGGCTAGTGTAGGTTAGGTGGACTTCGATCGGCGCAACATCGAGGGCCAAAGGGCTTGTACTACGCTGTATTTTTCTATGTTCTATGTTCTATTTCATCGAAAAAACATACAAGCTGCGTCTTATAGAGGGTAGACAGGTTTTCAGAAACCATGAAGTAAGTTACTTCTGCAGGATTTCGAGCCTATGACATATTCTTTGATGCAATGAATTTATACAGGCTGAAAGGTGTGTTCTGGCAAAACACAGCAGGTTGGACAGCCTTCGAGGCAGAGGGAAGTGGACATTTCGGGCAGAGGCCTTTCACAGGATGGGTAATGAATTTATATGGTCACTCCATTTCGAGTTAATATTACTTTCCAGGATATTGCTAGTTGCGAGTTAAGTGCTGACAATGGCTTTGGACGTGAGAGGATGATATTTCAATTCTGTATTGTTAGAGATGACCGCTTTCTGGCATGTGTATAATGCAATTGCTTCTTGCCACCATTAAGCTCACGCCATCATACTTTGCAGATCTGAGTAATTGCAAATGGTGGTGAGAACGGTCCAGTCATTGGCAAACATACACAGTTGGGACTTTACGGCAGAGGCATGTTCATTTAAGATGCAACGGAGAATTATTAATCCTCGGACCAAGAACACCTTTCTAACTCACAAATCATATCTATCCCTCTGAGCTCGGAAATATTCTTCAAGTTCCACCTGCTACAGTGGTATGTTA
>NW_025127706.1:0-1109 GCF_004010195.1 Chiloscyllium plagiosum | reverse complement strand
GCAGCTGTAGACGGGCGGCTGTGGCTTGCTTCTGTAGTGTAGTGGTCGTCACGTTCGCCTAAAAGCCAAAAGTCTCCCAGTTCGGAACTGGGCAGAAACTGCTATGTTCTTCAACTGCAGCCTTTCACATGGATAAAAACGGAGCTTTCTTGCTTGCTTTCCCATCTGCAAACCAGCCTTCGAATTTGCTAGAACAAATCTGCTCTCATAATAAAATGTAATGTAACTCCATTTAATTACTGTGCAAAGCATTGTAAAGATTTTCTCCAACCTGGTTCTGATCACATGCCATTCTGTTTGAGAGTGTAGTTACCGCCTTCTGATCCTTCCATAAAAAGCAGTACCGCATATGCATTCCTTTCGCATGCGGCTCGATTCAAAGACAGGGAAGAAGCAGATGCGCTGGTGTCACAGCGCACCACGGATTCCAGAACTCGTCTGTCTGTCAAATCTACCCCAAATTCGTCTCTGAAATGTGTCATTTGGAAGCTGTCTGTCGTTATTCAACGTGCGAGAGTTGTTACCAGAGGTCCTGAATCATGTTTTGGAGCAGTTCGCACGTTAGTGCTCATTCAATCAGCAACAGCAATGAAAGAAATTACACTCTCAGAGGAACCTCTGGACCTGCGCCTTCATAGCGTCGCTAGTATAAAGGGCGCCCCGAGATCTAAGCCACGTTGGAACTGAAACGAAGGAATCGACAGAGAGGCTCCAGAATGACATCGAAACTGGGCAGAAACTGCTTTGTTCCTCAACTGCAGCATTTTACATGGACAAGAACGGAGTTTTCTTGCTAGCTTTCCCATCTGCAAACTGCCTTCGAATTTGCTTGAACAAATCTGCTCTCGTAGTGAAATGTAATGCAACTCCATTTAATTACTGTGCAAAGCATTGTAAAGTTTTTCTCCAACCTGGTTCTGATCATATGCCATTCGGTTTGAGAGTGTAGTTATCGCCTTCTGATCCTTCCACGAAAAGCAGTACCGCACTTGCATTCCTTGCGCAGGCGGCCCGTTTCCAAGACAGGGAAGAAGTTGATGCGCTGGTGTCACAGCGCACCGCGGATATCTGAACTAGTCTGTCTGTCAAATGAACCCCCAAAGTCGTCT
>NW_025127705.1:0-1109 GCF_004010195.1 Chiloscyllium plagiosum | reverse complement strand
TGGTATTTTATGCTCACGGCTCAGTATCGGCTGTGGAACCGCCCCTGGTTTTGTGAGTTAACAGACGGTGTTCTATACTCCATTGTCTGGGTCACAATCGAGTTCCTCCACCACATTCTAACCCCGTGTGTCCCATTTCTCCTGATTCTGCTGCTCAATGTTCTCACCGTCAGACATATTGTAGTGACCAGCAGATCCCGCAGGAGAGTCCGCGCTCACACCAATGGGCACGCTCAGTCTGACACTGAAATGAGAAACCGAAAAAAATCCATCATTTTACTGTTTGTGATCTCGGCCAATTTCATCCTCTTCTGGTCAACGTTCATGCTGTATTCTATATGGTACCGGATGTTTGATATTGGGTATGGGTCTGTGTATCTCGATTACTTTGTGCAGGAATTGGGCTTCATGCTGCAGCTCCTCAGTTGCTGCACGAACACCGCGATTTATGCCATAACCCAGACTAAGTTCAGGCAACAGCTGAAGAATGTGCTGAAATATCCCTTCACCCAAATCCATCCATCCATCTAATTCCCTCATTAATCAATCCAACCGGGATTTTCTCATTTCAGTTCAGTGTTTCAGCGATGGAGCAGCCTGTCGCTATGGTAACAGACTGAGGGGAGCGCTGGGTTGTCCCTCCTTATCCCACAGCGGGGTTACAGGGAAACATTTCAATGTTTCTCACAACTCAGGGGCCAGTGAGAAAAGGTACCATACCACTGACTGTATCCATCACTTCTATTTGTAAACAATAAAAATGTTGATTAAAGCGTGCCGAGCAGCAGAGTGACCGATGTTGTTCTGTGTCTTTGTGTTGGAGAAGCTGTGCTTTTTTCCTGATTAAGGGCTTTTGCCCGAAACGTCGATTTTGCCTGTCCTCGGATGCTGCCTGAATTGCTGTGCTCTTCCAGCACCACTGATCCAGAATCTGGTTTCCAGCATCTGCAGTCATTGTTTTTACCTGGAGAGAGACAGACTCTTCCCCAAGTCCTGGTCCTCAGGGAAGTGGAGGGCACCGCACCCTGAACTCAGGAGCTGGGTTTAACTCCCTCTGACACCCCCCTACTCCAACCTGACCTCCCAATTTCCTCTCCCTGACTCTTCCT
>NW_025127704.1:0-1109 GCF_004010195.1 Chiloscyllium plagiosum | reverse complement strand
TTAGGTTAGCGAGGATATAATTTTCTGGCCATCTTGGACCAGTATGGGCCAAAGGTGCTGCCTTTATGCTGTTGGACTCGATGACTCTGTAATTCTGTGACATTTCCCTTCCCAGATAATAAATGAGATAAGGCACTGCACAGTGTCAAAGTGGTGGAGACAGGCCCTTTCATGGGCTTTTATGATGGACAATGAGTGATGATTTCATCTGGGAATCTGTTAGCACAAGAACTAGTTTTGATAGGCTCTATCTCAGTGTCAAGGCCACACAGTGAGAGGATGGTGAGGACCGTATTCAGGAAGGTCCCCACAAGTTGATCTTGGGGAACTGTAGGAACCTTAGCATGTATGCTGACCAGTGAATGTCGGCTTTCAGTAATCGGAGTTTAAAACCAATTTGGCTGATTTCTCAATGAATGTGTCAAGGAAAGGGTACTCCGTTTCAGTGGTGAATTTTAGTATAAGGTGGCAATTATCGAGCTTTATAAAGAAACTCTTTAATGCAGATTCAAATTTCGCAAACATGTCATCTACATGTTGAAGATATGCAAGCAGATAGAGGCGAGGTATCATGCCATCAAAGATGTGTTTTGCATGGTTACCAATAAAGATGTTAGGAAGAGTTTACCCTCGAGAATACCCCATGGTAACACCATCTGTTTGGTCACACAAGTTGTTATTGGAACTGAAGTCAACGACACAAGGTGCTCAGTTCATGTGTATCATAGACTCCCTACAATATGGAAACACGACCTTCAGCCCAAGACGTCCACACCAATCCTCCAGAGAGTAAGCCACCCAGACCTATTCTCCTATTACTCTACATTTATCCCAGACTAATGCACCTAACCTGCACACTATGAGCACAGCCAATACACCTAACCTGCACATCTTTGGATTGTAGGAGGAAACCCATGCCGACCTGGGGAGAATATGCAAAGAGACACGGGGAGAATATTCACAGACAAGACTGGAATTGAACCCAGGACCCTGGCGCTGTGTTAACCAGAAGCCACGATGCCATCAGAAATGAAAAAAGAGATGATGTTTGGTGAACACTGAATCAGACACAAGTGGTCTGAATTTCAATGGCTTATTTGAGCTGTATA
>NW_025127703.1:0-1109 GCF_004010195.1 Chiloscyllium plagiosum | reverse complement strand
CACGTGCCATCGCAGGGGGATTGAAGGAGTGACGACCGAGTGCCATTATTGATTAGACTATCAACCCGGTTCTGGGGACTCCGGGTTCGAGTCCCGCCACGACAGATGGCAGAATTGGTATTCAGTCAGAAATGTGGATTTCGGAATCTAACAATGAGACCGTTTCAGGGAGAGGGTGGTGCAGGGGAGAAAGCCCCCATCTGATTCACCATCTCCCTTGTTAGGGAAGGGAACCGCCATTGTGGGAAAGGATTCACTCAGTCGTTCCAGCTGCATCCTTTACCCGGTCTGGCCTACACGTGACTCCAGACCCACAGCAGTCTGGTTGACTCTGCACTGCCCTCCCCCCACTGGCAAAGGAGCGAGGAGAAACTTAGTTGGAGACAGAGTATGGGTTAAAATTGCAGAGTGAGGCAATACTTCCTCCGGGTTAAGGCTGTACCAAGGATCCAATTACAAATGGACAACTTGGTGCTGGCTAATAGCAAAGACAGTGTGGTGGTGGGGGTGGGGGTTGGTGGTGGGTGAGTAGGAGGGGAAGTGTGGTGGCGGGGGGAGGAGGTGAGATGTGGTGTGTGCACTTTGACCTTGAGCTGTTCAAAAAGCAACTAGTTTTTCTCTGCCTTTTTACTGGGGGGATCTGAAGCTGTAACAAAGCTGGGTTGCAATAAAGGTTACCTGAACTTACCACCGGGCTCAGACTCATTGAAAGCTTTGAGCTCCAAGAGGTTTTAGTATTAAAGCTCATTTTTTTCAGCCTCCTGCACTAAGTTTAGAACATAGAACAATCCAGCGCAGAACAGGCCCTTCGGCCCTCAATGTTGCGCCGACCTGCGAACTATTCTCAGCTCGTTCCCTACACGATCCCAAAATCATCCATGCGATCTCCCTAATGTGGCTGAGTTGACTACCTTAGCAGGTATGGCATTCCACACCCTTACCACTCTCCATGTAAAGAACTTGCCTCTGACATCTGTCTGGCTGAGTTGACTACCTTAGCAGGTAGGGCATACCACGCCCTTACCACTCTCCGTGTAAAGAACTTGCCTCTGACATCTGTCTTAATTACAAATTGAGGGTGATAGCTCTATGTCCTCTCGTACAAGCTG
>NW_025127702.1:0-1109 GCF_004010195.1 Chiloscyllium plagiosum | reverse complement strand
GTGGGAGCAGAGCGAGTGCGGGCCGAGCTGGGATCAGTGCGTGTGCGGCCCGAGGTGGGAGCAGAGCGAGTGCGGGCCGAGCTGGGAGCAGAGTCAGTGCAGGCCGGGCTGTGACCAGTGTCAGTGCGGGCCGAGCTGGGAGCAGAGCGATTGAGGAACGAGCTGTGGGCAGACTCAGTGCAGGCCGAGCTGGGAGCAGAGTCAGTGCAGGCCGGGCTGGGAGCAGAGTCAGTGCAGGCCGG
Organism: Chiloscyllium plagiosum; assembly: GCF_004010195.1. Lineage (NCBI taxonomy): Eukaryota > Metazoa > Chordata > Chondrichthyes > Orectolobiformes > Hemiscylliidae > Chiloscyllium > Chiloscyllium plagiosum. Next base: position 867 of record NW_025127702.1, on the reverse strand, counting down.
GTTCTGACCAGTGTAAGTGTGGGCCGAGCTGGGAGCAGAGCGATTGAGGAACGAGCTGTGGGCAGAATCAGTGCAGGCCGAGCTGGGAGCAGAGCGAGTGCGGACCGAGCTGGGAGCAGTGCGAGTGCGGACCGGGTTGGGAGCAGAGAAAGTGTGGGCCGAGCTGGGAGCAGAGCGAATGCAGGCCGAGCTGGGAGCAGAGCGAGTGCAGGCCGGGCTGGGAGCAGAGTCAGTGCAGGCCGAGCTGGGAGCAGAGTCAGTGCAGGCCAAGCTGGGAGCAGAGCGAGTGCGGGCCACGCTGGGAGCAGAGCGAGTGCGGGTCGAGCTGGGAGCAGAGCGGGTTCGGGTCGAGCTGGGAGCAGAGCGAGTGCCGACCGAGCTGGGAGCAATGCGAATGCAGGACGAGCTGGGAGCAGAGAGAGTGCGGGCCACGCTGGGAGCAGAGCGAGTGCTGGCCGAGCTGGGAGCAGAGCGAGTGCGGGCCGAGCTGTGGGCAGAGAGAATGAGGACCAAGCTGGGAGCAGAGCGAGTGCCGACCGAGCTGGGAGCAATGCGAATGCAGGACGAGCTGGGAGCAGAGTGAGTGCGGGCCGAGCTGGGAGCAGAGCGAGTGCGGGCCGAGCTGGGATCAGTGCGTGTGCGGCCCGAGCTGGGAGCAGAGCGAGTGCGGCCCAAGCTGGGAGCAGAGTCAGTGCAGGCCGAGCTGGGAGCAGAGTCAGTGCAGGCCGGGCTCGGAGCAGAGCGATTGTGGAACGAGCTGTGGGCAGACTCAGTGCAGGCCGAGCTGGGAGCAGAGTCAGTGCAGGCCGGGTTGTGACCAGTGTAAGTGTGGGCCGAGCTGGGAGCAGAGCGATTGAGGAACAAGCT
>NW_025127701.1:0-1109 GCF_004010195.1 Chiloscyllium plagiosum | reverse complement strand
AACACACACTACACACACATGCACACACACACTCACACAGAATGCACAGTCATGACATACACACATACACTCTCTCACAGACTGCACAGTCAACATACAAACATATATACACACACAATCACACAGTCAGGACACACACATGTACACACACGCTACACACAGACTACACATTCATTCAGGACATACACACTATACACAGAGTGCATAGTCAGGAGATATACACACTACACACAGACTGCACAGTCAGGACACACACACAGAGACACAAACTCCATTGTCAGGACAGACACACACACGCACACAGAAATACAGACTGCATGGTCCGGGCACAAACACACACTACACACAGAGTGCATAGTCAGGATATACACACTACACACACTGCACAGTCAGGCCACAATTACCACACACACACAAACACAGATTGCACAGTCAGGCCACACACACTACACACACACACACACACACATACACGCAAACACCGACTGCACAGTCAGGACACACATACACACACACATAGCACAGTCATGCAACACACACTACACACATTACACACACACATAGCACAGTCAGGCCACACACACTGCACACACAGGAGAAAGTGAGGACTGCAGATGTTGGAAATTGGAGTCGAGAGTGTGGTGCTGGAAACGCACAGCAGGTCAGGCAACATCCAAAGACCAGGAGAATCAACGTTTTGGACAAAAGCCCTGAAACTTCGATTCCCCTGCTCCTAAGATGCTGCTGGACTGACTGTGCTTTTCCAGCACCACACCCTCAACACTACACACACACACACACACACCACAAACACAGGCTGCACAGTCAGAACACACACACACATACAGACTGCACAGTCAGGCCACACACACACACTATACACAGACGGCACAGTCAGGACACACACGCACACGCACAGACTGCACAGTCAGGACACACACTCACAGATTGCACAGTCAAGACATACACACAGACACACACAGACTGCAATTCATCCAAGACACACACCGACATGCTCACAGTATGCACAGTCAGGACACATACACACACAAACAAATCACATAGTCAGGACACACACACATGTAGACACACAATGCACAGACTGCACA
>NW_025127700.1:0-1109 GCF_004010195.1 Chiloscyllium plagiosum | reverse complement strand
ATCAGTACGTCTCCGCTTTTGTATTCTCACTCTATTGAAATGAATGCTAACATTGCATTTGCTTTCCTAACTGCCAACTGACCCTGTGCATTAACCGTACGAGAGGGCGATGACTCCAAACTGCTTTTGTGCTTCAGATATAATGAAGCCTTTTAGAACACAGTGTCTGCCTGTATTCCGCCTACTGAAGTGCATAATCTCACATGTTTCCATATTGTGTTCCATGAGCAATGTGTTTTCCCAGTGTCCTAAACTATCCAAGTCTTTCTGCAGCCTCTCCACTTCCTCAATATCACCTGCCCATCCAATCATCATTGTATCATCTACAAACCTAGCAAAACTGCCATCAGGTCAGATGGTTCACGTAAATGGCACCTCCTGACTACCGAAGGACTGTCCACAATTGAAAAGGCACAACGCTCACGATGCTTGACTCCATTTAGGTTTAAGCAGTGGCTTGACTGGAATTACACCTGCAAAGTCTTCACTACTTGCACCACTGGCACTGACACCCTGCCCACCATTTTATTATGAATTTACCCCCTTCTGGTGATGCAGAACCTGATGGAGCATGATACCAGTCTATTAATGGCAATCTGTCTCAATGCTGACTGTGTGGTGCTCACACCAACCAATGTCATTGTGTGTGAAGACGATAGAGGGAGGTGGGGGTGGGGATGTCGATCGTAAATGACTGTGTGACTGTCACTGAGGGCTGACACTTGCCGTGAAAGCCCCAGATGTACCTGTGTCTGTTGTCACCACTGCAGGTATGGTCAGTCTTTCAGTGATTCAAATCAAAGAAAGTGATGGGCCTGGAGAGTGTTCCTGGCTGAGCACTCAGATCCTGTTTGTACCAACTAGCAGAGGTATTCGCATACAACTTCAGACTCTCCCTCCAGAAGCCGAAGTCCCAATCTGATTCAAGAAGGCCATCATCATCCGCGTAAGTGATAAAGCACATGGAACGTGCTCTTATAGACGATGAAGTGCTTTGAGAGGCTGGTTATGGCCTACACCAACTCTAGTCTCCTAGCCTGACCTGCTGCCCTATAATGTGCCGACTCATGTCACGAGTTCACAACAGATGCCATACCCGAGCCTGCACG
>NW_025127699.1:0-1109 GCF_004010195.1 Chiloscyllium plagiosum | reverse complement strand
GAGTGAGTCAGCGTGTGCACATGCAAGAGAGATTGTGTCCATGTGAGAGAGATAGCGTGTGCAAAAGAGAGTGGGTGCAAGAGAAAGAGATTGCATGTGGGGAAGATGAAGTACATGCATGCGTGAAAGAATGTGTGTGAGATAGAATGTGTGCAAGAGAGAACGTGCGCATACACAAAAGAGAGAATGTGTACGCGTGTGAGAGAGAATGCATGCAAGAGAGAGAGTATGTGCATCTAAGAGAGAGTGTGTGCATGTGAAAGGAAGAGTGTGCACATGCATATTGTATGTCAGAGGGTGTACCTTGCAAGAGAGAATGCCTGAGAGAGAGGTTGTGCCTGTGAGAGGGAGTGTACCTGTGAGAGAGAGTGCGCGTGAAGAACTGAATGTGGTATGGGAGTGTGTGTGTACACGTGTGAGAGAACGAGTGAATGAGAGTGAGGGACGGTGTATGGTTTGTGAATCATTCCTGGGTCAGGTACATAAACACATGGTTTCCACACAGTCACATTAAGGAGTGACTGCATTGACACTGAAACTGTGCACTCAGATGGACATATACATACCAGGCATGATCTTTCTTTCTCTGTCTCTCTCTCTCTCTCTCTCACACACACACACAAAGGCACTTATGTGATGATAATTGAGGTCAGACCCTCACTGACTCTCTCCCCTGACAAAACCTGTGCACAGTCCCCATAAAACCACCGTCCAGTACTGGGGACAATTTGGTGTCGGGTGGGTGGGATTGTGGGGTTGAGTGAGGGGGGAGGGGGTTCGGGAGGGGAAATGTGGATATTGAAGAGTAGGCATGCGATCAATGCTTTTCATTCCCAATCGCTGCTGATATATTTGAGAAGGTGAAAGGAAATAAGAGATTGAAAGTTAAGTTAGAAAAGGCTGCATGTCGAGCAGGGCAAGGAGAGACAGAAAGAGACAGAGAAACACAGGGACAGCGAGAGACAACGAACAAAGAAAATTTACAGCCCAGGAACAGGCCCTTCGGCCCTCCAAGCCTGAGCCAATCCAAATGTACTGTCTTAACCTGTCGGTCAATTCCTAAGGATCTGTATCCATCTGCTCCCCACCTACTCATGCATCTGTCCAGA
>NW_025127698.1:0-1109 GCF_004010195.1 Chiloscyllium plagiosum | reverse complement strand
CAGAGAGCAACAGAGTTAACATATTGATTATGAGGTGACACTTCTGAAAAGTCAAAGGTTAATTCTGTGCATCTCTGCTCAGATTCTGCCAGATTTGTTGAGTTTTGCTCCAGCTCTTTCGATTTCTTTTTCTTTCTGAACTGTGACAAATTTTCTGATCTGAACGATAACAGCAAAGCCCCTGTCTCACTTGGATCTCGAATAATTTGTTATGGACATTAAAAGAAAAATTACAAAGTTCCTATGTTTGACAAGGCTCTAAATATTGATGACGTATTGGATTGTGAGAGCTTGCCATGAAAATGTTGAAACAAAAATGAGTTGCTTCTAAAGCTCAGTAGGTCTGGGAGCATATGTGCAGAGAAATCACAGTTAACGTTTCGGGTCCAGTGACCCTTCCTCAGAACTGATGGTAGCTCGGAAAATGTTGGTTGATATGCAGAAGAGGCTGGACAGCTGTTAATGGAGATTGTTAGTAGCTAACATTAGAGAGTGTGTAATGGAAGGCGATGTGAGAACTAGGCCTGGTGTATCATTGGTTGGGGAAGAGGACATTGGGGAGTTCAGGGCCAAAAGCTATTGAACTTGATTTTGAGTCTGAAGGGCTGTAGGGTCCGCACACGGTAAATGAGGCGTTGTTCTTCCAGTTTGCATTGACTTTTCCTGGAACACTGCAGCAAGCCTGACTCAGAGATATTGGCCAGGGAACAGGATGCGGTATTAAACTGACAGGCAACTGGATGCTCGGAGTCATTTGTATAAGTACACTTTGGATGTTCAGTGAAGCGGTCACCCAGTCTACCATTAGTTTCCCCAGTGACCACATTGTGAGCAGCGAATCGAATAGACTACATTGTGGGAAACGTTGGTAAGGTGCTGCTTCATTGGTGCAGTGTGGTTGAGCCCTTGGATATTGAGAAAGGAGGACAGAAATGCGAAACTGTTACACCTTCGGCAGGGGCAAGAGAAGTGCATCTGTGGTGTGGGGTGAGGGCGTATATTTGGGAGTGAATAAAGAGTGAACCAGGGTGTCCTGGCCCCTCCAGAAGTTGGACAAGAGAGAGGAGGGAAATTTTTATCTGGTGATGACATCTTGCTGGAGGTGGGGG
>NW_025127697.1:0-1109 GCF_004010195.1 Chiloscyllium plagiosum | reverse complement strand
GTTGGACAACGTGGTGCCACTGTTTAAGAAGGGCGGTAAAGACAAGCCAGGGAATTATAGACCGTTGAGCCTGACCTCGGTGGTGGGCCAGTTGTTGGAGGGAATCCTATGCACAGGATGTACATGTATTTGGAAAGGCAAGGACTGATTCGGGATCGTCAACTTGGCTTTGTGCATGGGAAATCATGTCTCACAAACTTGATTGAGTTTTTTTAAAGAAATAACAAAGAGGATTGATGAGGGCAGAGCAGTAGATGTGATCTATATGGACTTCAGTAAGGCATTCGACAAGGTTCCCCATGGGAGATTGATGAGCAAGCTTAGATCTCATGGAATACAGGCAGAACTACCCATTTGGATAGAGGGATGGCTCAAAGGTAGAAGAGAGAGGGTGGTGGTGGAGGGTTGTTTTTCACACTGGAGGCCTGAGACCAGTGGAGTGTCACAAGGATTGGTGCTGGGTCCTCTACTTTTCATCATTTACATAAATGATATGGATGCGAGCATAAGAGGTACAGTTAATAGGTTTGCAGGTGACACCAACATTGAAGGTGTAGTGGACAGCGAAGAGGGTTACCTCAGGTTACACCAGGATTTAGACCAGATGAGCCAATGGGCTGAGAAGTGGCAGATGGAGTTTAATTCTGATAAATGCAAGGTGCTGCATTTTGGGTAAGCAAACCTTAGCAGAGCTTATACATTTCATGGTAAGGTCCTAGGGAGTGTTGCTGAACAAAGAGACCTTGGAGCACAGGTTCATAGCTCCCTGAAAGTGGAGTTGCAGGTAGATAGGATAGTGAAGAAGGTGTTTGGTATGCTTTATTTTATTGGTCAGAGTATTGAGTACAGGGGTTGGGAGGTTATGTTGCGGCTGTACAGGACATTGGTTAAGCCATTGTTGAAATATTGCCTGCAATTCTGGTCTCCTTCCTATCGGAAAGAGGTTGAGAAACTTGAAAGGGTTCAGAAAAGATTTACAAGGATGTTGCCAGGGTTGGAAGATTTGAGCTATAGGGAAAGACTGAACAGGCTGGGGCTGTTTTCCCTGGAGCGTCGGAGGCTGAGGGGTGACGTTACAGAGGTTTGCAAAATTATGAGGGCATGGATAG
>NW_025127696.1:0-1109 GCF_004010195.1 Chiloscyllium plagiosum | reverse complement strand
CCGGATTAATCCAGGGGTTAGGGTCTGGAACACGGTGCCTGAGAGTGTGGGATTGGTAGGATTAATCCAGGGTTAGGGTCTGGAACACAGTGCCTGAGAGCATGGGATTGGCCGGATTAATCCAGGGGTTAGGGTCTGGAACGCAGTGCTTGAGAGTGTGGGATTGGTAGGATTAATCCAGGGGTTATTGTCTGGAACACACTGCCTGAGAGATTGCGGGAAACCGAATTAATTCAGGTGTTAGGGTCTGGAATACAGTGCCTGAGAACGTGGGATTGGCCCGGTCATTCCAGGGGTTTTGGTCTGGAACACAGTGCCTGAGAATGTGGGATAGGCCGGATTAATCCAGCGGTTTTGGTCTGGAATACAGTTTCTGAGAGCATGGGATGGGCCAGATTAATGCAGGTTTAGGGTCTGAAAGAGAGTGCCTGAGAGTCAGGGATAGGCCAGATTAATCCAGGGGTTATGGCCTGGAACACACTGCCTAAATGAGTGGGATAGGCCGGATTAATCCAGGGGTTAGGGTCTGGAACACAGTGCCTGAGACTGTGAGATAGGTGTAAATAATCCAGGGGTTAGGGTCTGGAACACAGTGCCTGAGAGTGTGGGATAGGTGTGAATAATCCAGGGGTTAGGGTCTGGAATACAGTGCCTGGGAGTACGGGATAGGCCGGATCAATCCAGGGGTTAGGGTCGGGAACACAGCGTCTGAGAGTGTGCGGGAGGCCGGATTTATCCAGGGGTTAGGGTCGGGAACACATCGTCTGAGAATGTGGGTTCGGCCGGATTAATCCAGATGTTAGGGTCTGGAACACAGCGTCTGAGAGTGTACGATAGGCCGGGTCAATCCAGGGTTTATTGTCGGGAATACTGTGTCTGAGTGTATGGATGTGGTCGGTTTAATATAGGGATTAGTGGCTGGAACACAGTGTCAGAGAGAGTGGGATAGGCCGGATTAATCCAGGGGTTCGGGTCTGGAAAACAGTGCCTGAGAGTGTGGGGGAGGCCGGATTTATCCAGGGGTTCGGGTCTGGAACACAATGTCTGAGAATGTTGGTTTGGCCGGATTAGTCCAAGGGTTAGGCTCTGGAACACAGTGCCTGAGAGTG
>NW_025127695.1:0-1109 GCF_004010195.1 Chiloscyllium plagiosum | reverse complement strand
AACATCATGGGCCCTCACCTTACTCAGCAGCCACCCGTGAGGCACCTTTTCAAAGATTTTTTGGAAGTCTGGATAGATAACATCCACTGGGTTTCCCTGGTCTAACCTACTTGTTGCCTCTTCAAAGAACTCCAACAGGTTTGTCAGGCACGATCTTCCCTTACTTAATCCATGTTGACTTGTTCTAATCCGACCCTGCACTTCCAAGAATTTAGAAACCTCATCCTTAATGATGGATTCTAGAATTTTACCAACCACCGAGGTTAGGCTAATCAGCCTATATTTTTCCATCTTTTGTCTTGATCCTTTCTTGAACAAGGGGGTTACAACAGCAATTTTCCAATAATCTGGGACTTTCCCTGACTCCAGTGACTTTTGAAAGATCTCAACCAATGCCTCCGCTATTTCTTCAGCCACCTCCCTCAGAACTCTAGGATGTAGCCCATCGGGGCCAGGAGATTTATCAATGTTTTGACCTTTTAGCTATTCTAGCACTTTCTCTTTTGTAATAGCTACCATATTCAACTCAGCCCCCTGACTCCCTTTAATTGTTGGGATATTACTCATGTCTTCCACGGTGAAGACTGATACAAAGTATTTATTAAGTTCTTCAGCTATTTCCTTATCTCCCATCACTGCATTAATTTGAAGTGGCCCAATCTCTACTTTTGTTTCTCATTTGGTTCTTATATAATGAAAGAAACTTTCACTATGATTTCTAATATTACTGGCTAGCTTACCTTCATATTTGATCCTCTCCTTCCTTATTTCTCTCTTTGTTATCCTCTGTTTATGTTTGTAGCCTTCCCAATCTTCTGATTTCCCAGTGTTCTTGGCCACTTTATAGGCTCTCTCTTTGTCTTTGATACATTTCCTGACTTCCTTTGTCAGCCATGGTTGTCGAACTCACCCACTCCCTCCCCGGGATAATCTTTCTGTTCTTTGGGATGAACCTCTGTACTGTGTCCTCTCTTTGTCTTTGATACATTTCCTGACTTCCTTTGTCAGCCATGGTTGTCGAACTCACCCACTCCCTCCCCGGGATAATCTTTCTTTTCTTTGGGAGGAACCTCTGCACTGTGTCCTCGATTACACCTAGAAACTCCTGC
>NW_025127694.1:0-1109 GCF_004010195.1 Chiloscyllium plagiosum | reverse complement strand
TGTGAGCTGGGGAGTGGGGATACACTGTGAGCTGGGGGGTGGGGAGACACTGTCTGTGAGCCGGGGGAGTGGGGGATACTGTCTGTGAGCGAGGGGATGGGGGGGATACTGTCTGTGAGTGAGGGGAGTGGGGAGACAGTGTTTGTGAGCTGGGCTGGTGGGGATTCAGTCTCTGTGAGCTGGGAGAGTGGGGAGACAGTGTCTGTGAGCTGGGGGAGTGGGGAGACACTGTCTATGAGCTGGGGGAGTGGGGAGACACTGTCTATGAGCTGGGGGAGTGGGGAGACACTGTATCTGAGCTGGGCGGGTGGGGAGACAGTGTCTGTGAGTGAGGGGAGGGGGGAGACAGTGTCTGTGAGCGAGGGGAGTGGGGAGACAGTGTCTGTGAGCTGGGGGTTGGGGAGACACTGTCTGTGGGCGAGGAGAGTGTGGAGACAGTGTCTGTGAGCGAGGGGAGTGGGGGGACACTGTCTGTGTGCTGGAGGGTTGGGGAGACACTGTCTGTGAGTGAGGGGAGTGGGGAGACACCGTCTGTGAGCGAGGGGAGTGGGGAGACACTGTCTGTGAGCTGGGGGATGGGGAGACACTGTCTGTGAGCTGGGGCTGGGGAGACATTGTCTGTGAGCGAGGGGAGTGGGGAGACAGTGTTTGTGAGCTGGGAGAGTTGGGGGACACTGTCTGTGAGCTGTGGGAGTGGGGAGACAGTGTCTGTGAGCGAGGGGCGTGGGGAGACAGCGTCTGTGAGCTGAGGGAGTGAGGAGATAGTGTCTGTAAGCGAGGGGAGTGGGGATACACTGTCTGTGAGCTGGGGTGTTGGGGAGACAGTGTCTGTGAGCGAGGAGAGAGGGGAGATAGTGTCTGTGAGCTGGGGAGTGGGGAGACATTGTCTGTGAGCGAGGAGAGTGGGGAGACAGTGTCTGTGAGCTGGGGGGTGGGGAGACAGTGTCTGTGAGCGAGCGGAGTGGGTTGACACTGTCTCTGAGCAAGGGGAGTGGGGAGACACTGTCTGTGAGCGTGGGGAGTGGGGGGGACACTGTCTGTGAGCAAGGGGAGTTGGGAGACACTGTCTGTGAGCTGTGGGAGTGGGGGGACACTGTCTGTGAGCGTGG
>NW_025127693.1:0-1109 GCF_004010195.1 Chiloscyllium plagiosum | reverse complement strand
ATAAATATGTTTTGCTTATTGCTGATGTCTTTTTTGAGTGGATTGAAGCCTACCCTCCTCCTAACGCGACTGCTGAGAATGTGGTGTAGATTTTGTTTAAGGAAATAATTACCCACTTCAGTATACCTGCGTGCATTAGCTCGGACAATGGACCACACTTTGTAGGTAATATTAACGGAGAACTCTGTTCCCAGCTTGAAGCAATGATTGGTTATGTTCTTGCTCTAACTAGTGTTATGCGTGCCTTTCACTCCCAGGAGCGTGCGGCCTACAGCGATGTTCCCTCCCTTTCAGCCTCATCATGGGTAGAGCCTGGTTCATTGGTGCTCGTCGAGAACTGGACTGGCAAAGGTCTCCAACCACATTGGCATGGCCCCTTCCAGGTTTTACTTCCCACCCCCTTGGCAGTCACACTCGTTGGGTGCTCAGCTTGGGTCCAACTGCACCATTGTCAATTGATTGACCGCACCAATCAAAAGGGGGAAAGAGGAGGAGAGAATCCTGGAATCCCAACAAAAGGAGTGGACCCTGTCCAGTTGGGTTTTTGAATCTTGCTGTTGTTCTAATGTTAATCTTATGACAGATACTTGAACTAAGAGGAGGGACTTGTAGGGGATTGCCTATCTCCTCACCTTTCTGATCACATACAACACCCTGATGGGGAAAGCCACTAAGTATGGAATGATCAGAGATTATCCACCACCCATGCTGAGGAGATGTCATCCAGTGCACCGGACCAGACGCCTTTGACGTGTGGAACGTGATGAAGATTGATTATTGCAATGGACTCTTACATCAGAAAGACCAGATGGTCCATCTGGACAGTAGAAATCAGTGGGAGTTACCATGTCGTTACCATGTTTTTTTGATTTTACCTGCAGAGGCAAGCCTAGTGAGGATAAAAATGATCAACCCCGTTATTATGGTAAATATTTTAAGGACACGCAGGAACACCATCCCATTTTGCAGGTCGGGCTGACTTGAGAAAAGGGAAGCCTGATAGGGCAAACTCCTCAATCCACAATGAACGTATTTATACAGGCCCACAGAATGATCTTCACCCCAGAGGCAGTAGTATGTTACTCATCTCTATCGGGAGATGACTTACT
>NW_025127692.1:0-1109 GCF_004010195.1 Chiloscyllium plagiosum | reverse complement strand
TGCGTTGGCACAGTCCATGAACATTTCAGTGATATATCTCCCCAACCTCTCTGGGATGGAGACGCACCTACTGTCACTACCCTCTGAGAGAAGGAAACTCTCCCCACACATAACCTTTGGCCTGAACAAAATATATGAACACAGCGTAAGAGTGGCAATTCCTGATATCACCGCAGGATTGGAATGAGAAACATTCAACTTAACAGAAATCATTTGTAACCTCACCACTGTTTGGGTCATTCAGAGTACAATGTTACTGGTGGATGTCATCCTTTTAGACTCTGGATATCACTATGGACATTCCTCAGCGTACTCCCTTTGCAAAACACCTTCAGCTGCTTAATTAATGTCCTTCCCTCCTTCATACAGTCTGAGCTGAGGATGTTCAGTGAAGATCAAACAGTGATTAGAAAAAATTGTAACCCCTTCAGGTGCGAAAGAATCAAAACCTGGACAACTTTCAGGCTTGCCCTGTGAACGTGTCGGTAACATACATGTAATAATACTGCTTGACACTGTACATTCCCACAATGAAAAAAAGAACAGGAGCTCATTGAGTTTCTCAAACCTGTTTCACAGGAGTATTAGAAATCCATTAAGCTCGTCAAAACTATTAGATAAGAAGAGGAACAGCCCATTCACTCCGTTTTGCCTATCATTCACGAAGATATTAAAATAAAACACTGCAAATGATGGAATCGAAATTAGACACCCTGGAGGCTGAAATACACAACAAGCCGAACAGCATCAGGAGGTGGAGAAGTCAACGCCTTGGTATCACCTTTCTTCATGGCTGAGGGGTAGATGTAAGGACGCTAAGGAAAAAAAGGCGGAGCGAGTGAGGAGGAGGCAAGCTGGTGAGGAGGGGATAGGTGAAAACATGGAGAGGGTACCACCCGGTAAGTCGATGTGTAGCTGGAAGAAGGGTTGGTCAGCAGAATGTAATGGAGGGGAGGGGCTGGGAAGGGAGTTGGGGGTTGGAATAGATGTCATTTGAAGTTGTCAATGCCAATGTTGCCTGGCACGCTGTGTTCTTCCAGCCCCTAACTGTCCATTGTTACTAATGAGAATAAGCCGTCAACTCATTTCCCTGCACTTCTTCCATATCC
>NW_025127691.1:0-1109 GCF_004010195.1 Chiloscyllium plagiosum | reverse complement strand
TCTATGTGTTTGACAGATCTGTTCTATGTGTTTGACAGGAAAGTTGTATGTGTTTGACAGATCTGTTCCATGTGTTTGACAGATGAGTTCCATGTGTTTGACAGAAGTGTTCTTTTTTTTTGACAGAACTGTTCCATGTGTTTGAAAGATCAATTCCATGTATTTGACAGATCTGTTCTATGTGTTTGACAGATCTCTTCCATGTGTTTGACAGATCAGTTCCATGTCTTTGACAGATCTGTTCTATGTGTTTGACAGAACTGTTCCATGTGTATGTCAGAACTATTTTATGTGTTTGACAGATCTGTTCTATGTGTTTGACAGATCTGTTCTATATGTTTGACAGAACTGTTTGATGTGTTTGAGAGGTCTGTTCTATGTGTTTGATAGAACTGTTCTATGTGTTTGTCTGAACTGTTCTATGTTTTTGACAGAACTGTTCCATGTGTTTAACAGATCTGTTCCATGTGTTTGACAGAAGTGTTCTGTGTGTTTGACAGAACTGTTCCATGTGTTTGACAGATCAGTTCCATGTGTTGGACAGATGTGTTCCATGTGTTTGACAGAAGTGTTCTATGTGTTTGACAGAACTGTTGCATGTGTTTGACAGATCAGTTCCATGTATTTGACAGATCTGTTCTATGTGTTTGACAGATCTCTTCCATGTGGTTGACAGATCAGTTCCATGTGTTTGACAGAGCTGTTCTATGTGTTTGACAGAACTGTTCCATGTCTTTGACAGATCTGTTCTGTGTGTTTGACAGATCTGTTCCATGTGTTTGACAGATCTGTTCCATGTGATTGACAGATCTGTTCTATGTGTTTGACAGAACTGTTCCATGTCTTTGACAGATCTGTTCTATGTGTTTGACAGAACTTTTCCATGTGTGTGTCAGAACTGTTTTATGTGTTTGACAGATCTGTTCCATGTGTTTGACAGAACTGTTCTATGTATTTAATAGATCAGTTCGATGTGTTTGACAGATCAGTTCCATTTGTTTGACAGAACTGTTACATGTGTTTTACTGATCTGTTTTATGTGTTTGACAGAACTGTTACATGTGTTTGACAGATCCGTTCCATGTGTTTGACAGAACTGTTACATGTGT
>NW_025127690.1:0-1109 GCF_004010195.1 Chiloscyllium plagiosum | reverse complement strand
GTGGTTGGAGGGTTCCTAGACGGAAGATGAGGCGCCTATTGGAAAACCTGACCGAATAATGGACTGTTCAATCTATTAACATCACCTAAACATACCCTTTGGCTAAAAGGAACATTCAGACATGCATTCTTGCATACAGTTCTCCAATCCAGGAGGAAACACCATCACGTGAGGCTTTAGAGAGAGTAGCAGCTAGGGATAATTTACTAAAACTTCCAACCCCTCTGGGACCCCAAGCACCCGGTGATTGTTACAGCTCCAGAAAAAAACAAACTAGAACGTGTGGTCTGTGCGAGCTGGCCATTGTTACTAGCATTTATTAAAATCCCTAAAAACCCCGTAAGTTATTTACTTGAGACGTTTTCATTAGGCAGTTTGTCCTTTAAGACCTCTTACTATTAAAAATGAGAAACTAATGATTTATTAAAAAAATACAGCATTGTCAGGCAATTTAGATGCCTGGTCCTTCACTCAGTGGGCTCCCTCGTGCTACTGATCGCAAGGTCACCTGAGAGGGACAACCACAGGTACAGACCAAGTTACAAGAATGTGTCTCATAACTTCTGAAACACGCCTGTCCATGGACCATCACATGGGACATACCGGGAAGTAAATAACAGCTTGATACACACCATTTCAGTATTTCTGAGCTACACAATGCCAGCACTAGATACACTAAGGAGACAAAACCCAAGGCCAGGAAAAGATACAGAGGGACAGAAAGAGTCACATTAAAGAAAGAAAGAGACAGTTAATTATTGTGGTTCTGTTCGCCGAGCTGGAAGTTTTTGTTGCAAACGTTTCTTCCCCTGGCTAGGCGACATCATGAGTGCTTGGGAGCCTCCTGCGAACAGTTAATTAACTGAAAAGATGTTGTGGAAATATGGGGAAAAAGACAGGGCAGTGGGACTAACTGGAGAAGTGAGATCTTTGTGACTAAAATCACAGGAATGATAACATTGAATAAATCATTGTCAGCTCAGCTGAAATGGTTTGTTACATCAAATTCTGAATCTGCTTCACCGACCACCACAAACAAATATAAGCTGGGACAAGATGACAGCCCAGCATGGAGTGCTGTGCAGACCATGCGAGCGTGCTGCTCAGTA
>NW_025127689.1:0-1109 GCF_004010195.1 Chiloscyllium plagiosum | reverse complement strand
GAACCCCCTAAACATACTGACCTGGGTACCCCTAAACACACTGACCTGCGTACCCCATAAACACACTGACCTGCGTACCCCCTGAACACACTGATCTGCGAACCCCCTGAACACACTGACCTACGTACCCCTAAACACACTGACCTGCGTACCCCCTAAACACACTTTTCTGCAAACCCCCTAGCCTCATTGACCTGCGAACCCTCTAAACCCATAGACCTGGAACCCCATAAACACACTGAGCTGCGAACCCCCAAACACACTGACCAACCAACACCCTGAACAGATTGACCTGCGAACCAGTGTTTTTAGGAGGTTCGCAGGTCAGTGTGTTTAGGGGGTTCCCAGGTCAATGAGTTTAGGGGGTTCGCAGGTCAATGAGTTTAGGGAGTACGCAGGTCAATGTGTTTAGGTGGTACGCAGATCAGTATGTTTAGGGGGTACGCAGGTCAATCTGTTCAGGGTGTTTAGGGGTACGCAGGTCAGTGTGTTCGGGTGGTTCGCAGATCAGTGTGTTCGGGGGTGCGCAGGTCAGTGTGTTTAGCGGTACGCAGGTCAGTGTGTTTAGGGGTACGCAGGTCAATGAGTTCGGGGGTTCGCAGGTCAGTATGTTCAGGGGGTACGCAGGTCAGTGTTTTTAGGGTGTACACAGGTCAGTGTGTTTAGGGGTACGCAGGTCAATGTGTTCAGGGGGTAGGCTGGCAGTGTGATTGGGGGTATGAGGATCAGTGAGTTTAGGGGATATGCAGGTCAGTGTGTTTAGAGGGTATGCAGATCAGTGTGTTTCGTGGGTAAGCAAGTCACTGTGTTTTGGCCTATACACATCAGTGTGTTTAGGGGGTATGCAGGTCAATGTGTTTAGGGGGTACGCAGGTCAATGTGTTTTGAGGGTACGCAGATCAATTTGTTTGGGCTTTCACAGGTCAGTGTGTTTAGGGGGCATACAGGTCAGTGTGTTTGGAGGGTACGCAGGTCAGTGTGTTTAGGGCTACGCAGCTCAGTGTGTTCAGGGGTTCACAGGTCAGTGTGTTCGGAGGTACGCAGGTCAGTGTGTTTAGGGGTTCGCAGGTCAGTGAGTTTGGGGGTTCGCAGGTCAGTATGTTTAGGGA
>NW_025127688.1:0-1109 GCF_004010195.1 Chiloscyllium plagiosum | reverse complement strand
GTTTTCCATGGGGTCAGAATCTGGTGGGAAAAGATAACTGTTTTAGCATGAACGTATTGTGGCTGCTGTAGGGATTGCAGATAACGAGACTTTCAGTGTAGGACCACACTCCGAATGCACTGTATTAATTTGGGTAGGATTTATTCAAAGTCTGGTCCGCTGTCTCTCTCATGCGAAATGGGGATTGGGTGTGGAATGAGGAGAATATTCTTAGATGCTCTTAAACTATTGACAGTCATGTAACCCGAGAAAAAAGAAGCCATGGAATTTTTCACCGTATCAGTGTCTATTTAGAACATCATGAGTGACTGTCCCTCCCCCCCCAAGGTTCAATGCAATCGCCTCTCATTTTCATCATTAATCATCATTCTCTCCTCATGACACCACCATCCCAAGGATTAGTCTGATGAAACCCCATTGCACTCTCTCTGCGGCAAGGCGATCGTTCCCGAAAAAGGAGAGAAAGTCTGTCGACAATATCCCAAATGCTGCCTCAATAACACTCTCAGCAATGATCAAAATAATTCTTTTTCCTCTTAGACATCTCTGTTTCTTTCCTGTAGCGTAAAAAGACTTTCTTTCTCTCTACACTGCTGGAAAGAGTTAACACTTTTATAATGAAGGTATTGTTGTTGCTGTCGGGATTCTGGATAACATGACGTTCATTGCAGGATCAAGCACCAATTGAACTGTATTAATGTTGGGAGAGTTTATTCAAAAGCCTGAACCTCTCTCTCTCTCCCCCTCTCTCTCTCTCGCCTCTCTTTCTCCTCTCTTTCTCAGTCGAAATAGGGAGTGGGGGTGGTGAGGTGAAAAGTTCTCAGAGGCTCTTAAACTATCGAGAATCATGTAATCTAAGTGAAAAAAGCCATGGAACTTATCACCGCATCAGTGTCTGTTTAGAACATCATGAGTGATTGTCCACCCCGCTTAAGGTTCAATGCAATCACCTCTTATTCTCTCACTGAGCTTCACTTACTGCTCATGGTGCCATCATCCAGGGATTAGTCTGGTGAAACTTGGGAGAAAGTCTATCCACAGTACACCAAATACTGCCTCAACAGCACTCTCCTGGTTGATCACAAAGCATCTTTTCTCTCACTTAGACA
>NW_025127687.1:0-1109 GCF_004010195.1 Chiloscyllium plagiosum | reverse complement strand
GTTGTGGAATTGGAAAAATAATACTTGTAGAAGATGAAAAGATGATTACTATTGATGTTTTCTATGGACAAAGGAATCGATTGTTTGTCCCGCCGTCTTCTGGCCAAAGTACGGATCGGATGAAGACTGTGCTTGTAAATATTTGAATTTAAATGTCAACGGAAAACAGCGTTACAGTCAGGAGAAATCAGATTATGCTTCCTGTCGGAGGTTTCGTAGCTGAAGGGCTACTAAGGGTGCAATTCGTAAATAAATCATGGCCAGACAACCAGAAAAAGATTCAAAAGATAGAGGGGTGGAGAGAGAAGCCTCTAGAGGAGTTGTTGCGGGAAGATCAGAAAGTGTCCGTGAGATACGGTGTGTGTGTGTGAGAGAGAGAGAGAGAGAGAAGAGTTCCACAGCTAATGGAAAGTTTAACCCTTTGTGATCCGGTTAGAATGCACATTTGTTTGTTGGTGATTCAATGTTGGTGCTTTGTTCCCTGGAGCTGGAGATCTGGGACTGTTATGAATCTGATTTCTATTGTGGAAATTTAACATGATTTATTTTAAAGTTAAGGATTTTTACAGTGATTATGAAATAAAATGTTAACTGCTGTTATTTTTACAGGTCTTGACTTCCTTACAATCAATTTCTAACTAATCTCTATTATCCTTACACGAAAGCGATTTATAGAGGACAGATGAAGTTTCAGTTCAACATGAGATTGTAATAAATCATAACAAAATGCTATGATTAATATATGTGACCTTGGATTCGGCCATTATTCATGCGTGGAAGTTTTTTTTAACTTGAATAGGCAAATCGTTTTAAGGCAGCTCCGGTTATTTCACCACCTGTAGCATTGTAATTGAGCAATGGCTTTCTAGACTACTTAAGAAAACTAATTTTGGCTTTAAATTAAGGAGCTAAACCTGGGTAATTATAGTGGATTTCGAATTTGGGAACGATACGAATGCTACACATTCAACATTAAATACTGAAAAAATGAATTTATAATACATAAATATATATTTGCACATAAAATTCCAAAATATATAGTCAGGAACAAGATTTAAAGTTAGACAAGCATAAAGTGATGAATCCGTATTTGAGGTTACAGGAAATAG
>NW_025127686.1:0-1109 GCF_004010195.1 Chiloscyllium plagiosum | reverse complement strand
GGCCTTGTTTCAAAGTAACAGTTCTAAATTGGTCAATGTTGATGGTACAAGACAGAAACTTTCAAAAGTTGATTGGTGTGGACTGTTGTCAGGTAAAGGACAATCTGGCAAGTGAGAGGCTCAAAGGTGAGATACTGAGAGTTCAGAAACAGTCTGATCGTGTTAGAGTGAAGGGTAAGGCTGGCAGCAGTAGGGAACACGGGATGAATAGGGGCATCGAGAGTCTGGTCAAGAATGTGAAGGAGGCATGTATCAGGTAGCGACAACTGGGATCAAGTCAGCCTTGAAGTGTATAAGGGGTGCAGGGGCATTCTTAAGAAGGACGTCAGGAGGACAAAAAGGGGAAATGAAATAACCTTGAAGATAAGGTTAAAATTATCCAAACATTTTCAACAAGAATATTAAGGGTTAAAGAGCAAATAATGTGGTAATGGAGCCTCTTAAAGATCAAATACAGGAGATGGCAGAGTCACCTAATGAATATTTTGTTTCAGTGGTTATTGTGGAGAAAGACATGGAGCTTGAGAACTTGGGGAAATAAATATAGATGTGTTGAAAACAGTTCACATTACAGAAGAGGCAGTGCTGGAGGTCTTAAAAGGTTCAAAGGACTTGATCAAGAGTGTCATTTTCTAAATGGGGAGAAAAGTCAAAAGTCTGAAGTGCAAAGAGACTTGGGAGCTCTAGTCCAGGATTCTCTCGGGGTAAACTTGCAGGTTGTGTCAGGAGTTCGGAATGCAAATGCAATGATGGCATTTAATTTGAGAGGACTTGAATATAAAAACAGGGATGTACTTCTGAGGCTCTATAAACCTCTGGTCAAATAACATTTGGAATATCATGTGCAGTTTTGGGCCCCATATCTCAGGAAGGATATACTGGCCCTGGACATGTTCAGAGGAGGTTCATGAGAATGGTGCCAGGAATGAAAAGCTTAACATATGAGGAACATTTGAGGACACTGGGTCAATATTCGATGGAGCTTAGAAGGATGATGGGGTGTCTAATTGAAACGTACAGCATCCTGAATGTCCTGGACAGAGTAGATGTTGGGAAGATGTTTCAGTTGGGAGAAGAGATTCAGACCTGAGGGCACAGCCTTAGAGTCT
>NW_025127685.1:948-1109 GCF_004010195.1 Chiloscyllium plagiosum | reverse complement strand
CCTGTTTCTCACTCTCTCACTCTCTCTCTCTGTATCTCTCCCTGTGTCTCACTCTCGCTCTCTGTATCTCTCCCTGTGTCTCACTCTCTCTCACTCTCTCTCTGAGAGAGAGAGTGAGAGAGAGTGAGACACAGGGAGAGATACAGAGAGAGAGAGTGAGA
>NW_025127685.1:618-840 GCF_004010195.1 Chiloscyllium plagiosum | reverse complement strand
CTCACTCTCTCCCTCTCTCTGTATCTCTCCCTGTGTCTCACTCTCTCTCTCTGTATCTCTCCCTGTGTCTCACTCTCTCTCTCTCTCTGTATCTCTCCATGTGTCTCACTCTCTCACTCTCTCTCTCTGTATCTCTCCCTGTGTCTCACTCTCTCTCTCTGTATCTCTCCCTGTGTCTCACTCTCTCTCACTCTCTCTCTCTGTATCTCCCCCTGTGTCTCA
>NW_025127685.1:0-580 GCF_004010195.1 Chiloscyllium plagiosum | reverse complement strand
CTCTCTCTCTCTGTATCTCTCCCTGTGTCTCACTCTCTCTCACTCTCTCTCTGTATCTCTCCCTGTGTCTCACTCTCTCCCTCTCTCTGTATCTCTCCCTGTGTCTCACTCTCTCTCTCTGTATCTCTCCCTGTGTCTCACTCTCTCTCTGCATCTCTCCCTGTGTCTCACTCTCTCTCTCTCTCTCTGTATCTCTCCGTGTCTCACTCTCTCTCTCTGTATCTCTCCGTGTCTCATTCTCTCTCTCTCTGTATCTCTCCCTCTGTCTCTCTCTCTCTCTCTGTATCTCTCCCTGTGTCTCACTCTCTCTCTCTCTGTCTCACTCTCTCTCTGTATTTTTCCATGTGTCTCACACTCTCTCTCTGTATCTCTCCCTGTGTCTCAGTCTCTCACTCTCTCTCTCTGTATCTCTCCCTGTGTCTCACTGTCTCTCTCTCTCTCTCTGTATCTCTCCCTGTGTCTCACTCTCTCTCTCTGTAACTCTCCCTGTGTCTCACTCTCTCTCTCTGTCTCACTCCCTGTGTCTCACTCTCTCTCTCTGTATCTCTCCCTGTGTCTCACTCTCTCTCTTTCTCTGTCT
>NW_025127684.1:0-1109 GCF_004010195.1 Chiloscyllium plagiosum | reverse complement strand
CTGTTCCTGTGTAATAGACTGAAGGAACTGAATGGCCTCATCGTGTTGCTGTGGAAGTGGCTTTAGGGGCCGAATGGCCTTCCCCTGTTCCCGCGTAAGAGACTCCAGGGGCTGAATGGCCTCCTCCTATTCCTGTGTAAGTGGCGCAAGGGACTGAATGGCTTCTTCCTCTTCCGATTGGACAGGACCAAGGGCCTGATTGGGTTACCCCTAGTTCCTGTTTGACAGCTCGATGTGCTGACAAGTGTGATGATGCTGCAGGCTTTGAGAGGTTCTTTTGTCCTGGTTTCTTTTCAGAGAGAGATTGAATGATCGTTACCAAACTGGTTAGTTAAGGCCACTGAGTAAACAGCTAGGGAGGTTTTGGGTTAATTTTAATGCAGACTGAATGGGTGTGGCCAGCTCTCACAAATTATGATCTCTGGGTTTTGGTTTCTAAGTAGCATCAGAAACTATTCGGGACTCCACAGAGTTGAAAGCTTCAGTGACTATCTCCTGGCTGCTACTCTCTCTGAATTTTCTCTTGGTGCTGTTTTTAATTCCTGGATTAGAGAAATGTTTGTGACAATCTGTGTCTGAATTTTCATTTTTGCCAGGGGCTGTGTTTATGGGATTTTCCTATATTGGTTCAGTTAATTAGTAATAGTTCCTAGATTTGTTATTCTGTTAACTTGTCCAATAGAACTACATTTTTCTAAATTCCTCTTTCTTTGCTTTCATTTTATCTTTCGTATTTCAATAAATGGTGTTTAGCTTCACACCGAGTAGTTTGACCTGTCACATTGCATCTGGAACAATCACTTTATATTCCGTTTAAAACAAAATAAAGAGTCTAGGTCACCGCCTTCCAATATTTTCGAGGGGCTCTGGTGTGGTCCATCACACTAGACTCCTTCTCTTCCTGAGTAATGTGCTGGAGGCACTGAATGGGCTGTCCCTGTTCTTCTCCAATAGTGTCAATGGGCTGAATGGCTTCCCCATATTCCTGTGAAACCAGCGTGCGTTGCTGAATGAACTCTTATTTTACTGTGGCAATGTGCAGTGTCAGGCAGTGCTGGTAGATGAATGTTACGGTCCATTTAACAGCACATGTCTCAATGGAGTCTGGG
>NW_025127683.1:0-1109 GCF_004010195.1 Chiloscyllium plagiosum | reverse complement strand
TCCAATGGACTGGAGGATTGTTAAATTTGCTCGTATCTTAAAATCTGGCAGAAAGAAGAAACGGATAATAATCGGCAAGTTAGGATGCCATTGATTGTAAGGAAAATGTTGCAGCACATCATACAATTTGTAACAGGTCAGCGTCTGAAAAGCGGTGACAGAGTTGGTCCTCAACAGCATGGATTCAGTAAAATGAAATTATGCCTGACAAGTCTTTTAGAATGCTATGATGATTGGACCAGAGAAGTGAGCCAGGGTGGAACAGTACAAGTTGCATATCTGGACTTGTATTGGCTTTTGACAAGTGTCCCAAACGAAAGTAATAGAAAGTAATTCCCATGGTACAAGATGTACTGTATCGACGTGGGAGAGAACTAATGGGTAGACAGGTTGCAGTAAATTGGAAGAATTATGTTATTTGCAAAACCACAGGCAATGCCGAGCTGGGTTCAGTTCTGTGACCCCAGCTTTTCATAATGTGCATCATCAGATTTGACTAAGAAATTGAACGCTACATTGCCAAATTTGCAGACGACACTGATCGATGGCAGTGTGTACTTTGAGGATGATGCTAAGAGCTTGCAGAGTGATATGAACTGTTTGGCAAATACAATACGAAGAGAATAAATGTGAGTTTGAAAGCAGAGATCCTCACACTTTTCCACTTTGGTATCAAGAACCGAAGAAGAAAGGCACTCTCTTTGCTATTGCCTCATTGTTTTTACCTTCCAAAACACATGGATACGAGTAGTTTCAGAATATCATGATCTTTCATGTTTTCACAGTTTGGTCTATTATCTGAGAAATACAAGATCTTGCTGCATGACTGTGATCTTAACTGCCATTAGGAACACGACACGACATCGAGATAACGGCACCCATTGTTTTCGATCCGGTACATTCAAATGATTGACCTTGCAATGATAATACTTTTGAGTTCAACATTTTCCTGGCAAGGTTTCCAAACGCAATATGTTATTAATATTCAGCAACCTAACAAAAACAGAAAGTTTTAATTTCACATTTCATAGCCATTACTAAATAGTTGCCAGTCAACAGAAAAGGCACCTGCTCTATTTCAGTTCCGATCAGAAAATATGTCACACCTC
>NW_025127682.1:0-1109 GCF_004010195.1 Chiloscyllium plagiosum | reverse complement strand
AGGAATGGCAGATGGAATTTAATTCAGATAAATACCAAGTGTTGTAGATTGGTATGACAAATCAGGGCAGGACTTACGTAATTAATGGTAGGGCCCTGTTGAGTGGTGTCACAGGTTGACGGGGCGATGAAGGTGGCATTTTGCACGCTTGCCTTCATCGATCAGAACATTGAATACAGGAGTTGGGATATCATGTTATGGCTGTGCAAGAGATTGGTGAGACCATATTTGGAGCACTACATACAATTCTGATCATCCTGCTATATGAAGGATATTATCAAACTGGAAAAAGTGCAAAAAAGATTTAATAAGGACTCTGCCATTTCTGAACTGTGTGTGTTATAAGAAGAGGCTCAAAAGACTGGGAATTTGTTTCTCTGGAGCGTAGCAGGCTGAGGGGTGACTTTATAGAGGTTTATAAAATCGTGAGGGACATAGATAAGAGTCAAAGTCATAGAGATGTACAGCACAGAAACAGACCCTTTGGTCCAACCTGTCCATGCCGACCAGATATCCCAACCCAATCTAGTCCCACCTGCCAGCACCCGGCCCATATCCCTCCAAACCCTTCCTATTCATATACACATCCAAATGCCTCTTAAATGTTGCAATTGTACCAGCCTCCACCACTTCCTCTGGCAGTTTATTCCATACACGTACCACTCTCTGTGAAATGGTTGCCCCATAGGTCTCTTTTATATCTTTCCCCTCTCACCCTAAACCTATGCCCTCTAGTTCTGGACTCCCCAACCCCAGGGAAAAGACTTTGCCTATCTACCCTGTCCATGCCCCTCATAATTTTGTAAACCTCTATAAGGACAGCCCTCAGCCTCCACGCTCCAGGGAAAACAGCCCCAGACTGTTAGGCCTCTCCCTATAACTCAAATCCTCCAACCCTGGCAACATCCTTGTAAATCGTTTCTGAACCCTTTCAAGTTTCACAACATCTTTCCGATAGGAAGGAGACCAGAACTGCATGCAATATTCCAACACTGGCCTAACCAATGTCCTGTACAGCTTCAACATGACCTCCCAACTCCTGTACTCAGTGCTCTGATCAATAAACGAAAGCATACCATACGCCTTCTTCACTATTCTATCTACCTGCA
>NW_025127681.1:0-1109 GCF_004010195.1 Chiloscyllium plagiosum | reverse complement strand
GAAGCAATCCGCATGCTCCAGCCAACAATGGGACCTGGGTAATTGATGTCAGCGGCGGACCAATGGAAAGGCAGGGACAGAGCTGGAGGACATGGTGGGGCAGTTGGTCCTCCTACCAACCAGGGTGAATGAGGGGCGGGACTAGACTATACGACGTTATCATCCTCGCGGTCGGTTCGGGATGTGTGGACGGAGAGTTGTTGGTAAAGATAGAAATAACAGCAGGAAGCGGGAGGGAAATGGTGTTGGTATGGGTTGAGCGGGTTTACAGACAATTTGGTGCACATCGGAAAATACAAATTTGAAACTTCGTCCCGTTTTTGCAGTAAACGGGAAAATGCCTCATCTCACGATTGAGTCGACTAAGCACCACCATCTTTATTCGGGGCAATGATTCACTGGACACGTGCAGCCGCCAGGTTTGTAGGGGGCAAACTTCAGCGGGACGCATGTGCAGCCCTCTCTGGGAGAGAGTCAGAGAACAGGATTTCCACAGAGCATATTCATACCCAGAGAAATGGATTTTTTTTCTGGATTTGTTTTGTCATTCATTTAAATGATTTGGATATGAATAGAGGCGGTACAGTTAGTAAATTTGCAGGTGACACCAAAATTGGAGGTATTGTGGACAGTGACAAAGTTTGTCTCAGAGTACAATGGGATATTGATCGGATGGAACAATGGGCTGGGGAGTGGCAGATAGGATTTAATTTAGATAAATGTGAGGTGCTGCATTTTAGAAAAGCAAATCAGAGCAGGACTCACACGTTGAATTGTAAGGTCTTAGAGAGTCTTGCTGAACAAAGAGACCTTGGAATGCAGGTTCATAGTTCCTTGAAAGTTGAGTTGCAGGTTGAAAGTACAGTGAAGAAGGCATTTGGTATGCTTCCCTTTATTGGTCAGAGTATTGAGTAAAGGAGCTGGACAGAACATTGGTAAGGTCACTTTGGGAATATTGCGTGCAATTCTGGTCTCTCTCCTATCAGAAGGAGGCACTGAAACTTGAAAGGTTTGAGAATTGATTTTCAAGGATGTAACCAGGGTTGGAAGATTTGAGTTGCAGGGAGAGGCATAACAGGCTGGGGTCATTTTCCGTGGAGTGTCATAGG
>NW_025127680.1:0-1109 GCF_004010195.1 Chiloscyllium plagiosum | reverse complement strand
GAAGGAGTTGGTGATTGTTTTAACCATCTCAAAGTGTTCTGCGTCTATGGGAACTTCCCTCCCAGAGAGTGATGAAAGGTAAGACATTGAATATTCTTAAGACACAGTCAGACAGTTTATCGGCTATGAATTATGAATTAAAGTTATAGGGCATAGCAGTAAAGTGTGTTTATGGCCACAATTAGATCATACATGATCTTATCACATGGCAGACTTGGTTCAAGATGTCCAATCACTTATTCCTGACCTTAGTTTCTTCGTTGCTATTGCCTATAGATACTGACAAATGATGAAAGCATTCTCAAGCGCACAAAGGCTCTCCCTTTTAGAATGATGAGCACAACTTGCAAATGTGATTTTTAATCAGCACTGCGAAAGCACTCGTGGAAGTTTCATGGAGTTACAGAAGGATCAGATGCTTACGTCAAAGTAAAAGCCTCATTAAAACTGCGTTAGAAATCAGATAGGTTAGAATGGAAGCCTTTAATAGAGCAGATTCCTGTCAGTTGTTCTTGTAAGGTGAATTCCATTAGCAAGACCAGCATTTAATGACTATGTCTAATTTCCATTCAGAATATGGTGGTGAACCCCAGTGATCCTCGCTGGAGACATTCACTGTCTCACTCAGCAATCCTAACCTGTGGTGTGACCAGTTCACTAAATGTGCTATCCACTACCTCCTCAGCATCGTGGATGCTCCACAGTGAGTACATCCGCAACTCCAGAGCCGTAAACGGTCAAACAACAGCTGCAGCTGGACACATTTCTTGCAAGTGTAAGAGTCAGGAACGTCAGACACGTTCCTAAGCTCCCACATCAAGCAATAGTCACATGCCACGCGTCTGAGGTCTCCTGCCATTGTAAGCTTAACTTTATATGAACTAACTAAAACCAAATAATGCACTTAAATAAATGAAA
This sequence comes from Chiloscyllium plagiosum, assembly GCF_004010195.1. Classification (NCBI taxonomy): domain Eukaryota; kingdom Metazoa; phylum Chordata; class Chondrichthyes; order Orectolobiformes; family Hemiscylliidae; genus Chiloscyllium; species Chiloscyllium plagiosum. The sequence continues at coordinate 191 of NW_025127680.1, read as the reverse complement.
AGGGTGGATATGACATAACAGCCTTATCTTACAGGATCTTTTTACTAAAACCAAACAATGCACTTAAATAAATGAAAAGGGTGGATATGACATAACAGCCTTATCTTACAGGATCTTTTTCTCCTCGTTAGTGGTGGTGGGGGGGGGGGGGGGGTTATGGAGATATACGTGAAGTATCTCGGTATAACAAC
>NW_025127679.1:0-1109 GCF_004010195.1 Chiloscyllium plagiosum | reverse complement strand
AAAGGAACCTTCCACATCCATCAAAGTTTTACCGACACATCCACCAATATCATTTATTGTATCCGTTGCTCCTGTTGCGGCCTCCTCTACACTGGGGAGATTGGACACCTACTAGCAGAGCGCTTTAGCGAACATCTCTGGGACACTCGCACCAATCAACCACACCGCTCTGTGGCCCAACATTTCAACTCCCCCTAACATTTCAACTCCCCCCACGGTTTGATTCCAGCCTCGGGCGACTGTCTGTGGAGTTTGCACATTCTCCCTGTGTCTGCGTTGGTTTCCTTCTACAGTCCAAAGATGTGCAGCTAAGGTGAATTGGTCATACTGAATTGCCCATAGTTTTAGGTGCCTTAGCCAGAGGGAGATGGGTCTAGGTGGGTTACTCTTTGGAGGGTTGGTGGGCCAAAGGGTCTGTTTCCACACTGTGGGGAATCTAATCTAAAAAAACCTCACAGAGAGACTTATAGAAGTTTGGACATTAGTGACAGCATGGGTTTCAGATACTGACATACATTGGAGGAACGCAAATAGGCCTGACAAATGGAGAGTGAAATAGGGACTGGAGAAGTTTGCAGTTCGGGACTGGAAGACATTACAGATGTAGGGAGGGTTATGGAGGGTGGTGGAGGTTAGAGATAGGAATGCTGCAGAGACTGCAGGGGATCACTCTGAGAGGGAGGTTTCTAAGAACAGGGGAAAGTAACAGATATAGAGAAAGTACAGTGCCTGAAGAGGTTACAGCAATCAGGTGGTTTCAAGGTGCAAGAAAATGTTACAAAGACAGGGATGGTTGTAGTGATCAGAAGAATTTACAAAGAGACAGAGATCTTTCAACACTGTAGGATGGTATGTAACAGAAAAAGGAAGGATTTAGCAACTGAAGGAAGTAACAAAGACCGGGAGAGTTGAAGGTATTGGAGCAGGTTTGATATATATGGAATACGGTGTAGGTTTGCTCACTGAGCTGTAGGTTTGATATCCAGACATTTCATTACCTGGCTAGTTAACATCATCAGTGGTGACCTCCAAGTGAAGCAAAGTTGTTGTTTCCTGCTTTCTTTTTCTATCTTTCCCCTGAATGGGGTTCCTGGGGTTTGTGGTGATGT
>NW_025127678.1:0-1109 GCF_004010195.1 Chiloscyllium plagiosum | reverse complement strand
TGCGCAGTGTGGTTTCCGATAGGTCCCCATGTGAAGATGGTGCTGTTGTGCAAATGTCACTGGATTACTGATCCATACCAGGATAATGCTCTGGCAGCTGGTGGAAGTTGAAAATAATTAATAAAATATCGAGACATAAAACCTGGTGCCAGTAATAGTGACCTTAATCTAATGTCCATTGTAAACATCTGTCCCTTCCCCAATGTACTTTCAGGAAGTGAATCTCCCGTACTTCCTCGTCTGGCCTACAAGTGTCTCCAGACACACAGACATGTGATAAACTCTACAATGGTCTCTGAAACAGCCAAGCAAGACACTCAATTGAATCAAATTACTGTGAGTTTTTAAAGGATAAAACCAGACAAAACACCGGCAACGAGTTTTGGAAAAGGGAACGGGAAACACAGTCCTTTCAACCAGACAGATGCTGCCTTCCTAATGTTTAAGAGCTTGTGACAACAATGATAGAGCTTTCCCGCACACTGCACAGGAACATCAGGAAGGGAGCAGGGCATTAGACACTTTTGGCTTTTCCTGTTCTAGCTCATGGAGACATGTTCACTTTTATAATCCTAGTTAATGCATTCTTCAGAAACGCATCAATTCCTGTCTTATACTGCTCAATGATTGACCGTCCAACCCATGCAAACACATAAGCACTGATTCTGCACTGTCATAAATACAGCACGACCTACATTAGTCCCACTTTTCAATACGCGGCACATATCCATGTATGCCATGACACTTCACGGGCATGACCATGTGTTTATTAACAGTTGTGAGGTTACCTCTGCCAACTGCCCTCTCAGGAAGTGCATTCCGGACCCCAACAGCCTCTGGATGAAAACCAATCCTCAACTCCTCACTAACCATCAAACCCTTCGCTTTAAAATGGCACTCCCTTGTTCTTCGCCCTTTGACTGAAAGGAACAGCTGCTGTCTATCCGTCCTGTCCATGCCCCTGGTAATCTTCTCCTTCTGAAGCACGTCCCTCTCAGCCTTCTGAGAGGGCTGAGAGAAAGTAAACAACCCGAGCTGATCTACTTCATCCAAGGGAACATCCTGGTGAATCTCCACTGCTCCCTCTCCAAAGCAATCACATACTTCTT
>NW_025127677.1:0-1109 GCF_004010195.1 Chiloscyllium plagiosum | reverse complement strand
TGACACTGACAAAGAGGAAGATTCAATGGACACACAAGGGAATTCGGTGCTCACGTTCAGATGTGCAGATTTACGCTGAGAAGGCGAGAGAACGAAACGAATCGAGACACACGTTTACTTAAGTGTATAACCAGCAGAGCGAAGGTGGGCCGCATGGCCTCCGTCTGCGCTGTGACACATGTTGTGATTCAGTGTGAAATCACAGTTCGACCAACAGAATGTGGGAATTTAGAAATAAGTTTATATTTACACAGCCTCCATACGTCTGCGAAACAGCATATTACACGACAGCAGTGGAGGTCTTTGACATCAGGCTCGAACGTGCCTGCCGTGTGCCAGACGAAAACCTGAAGTGTTCTGTGGAAGGGACGCCGCGCGCGGCAGCAGAGTGGCGCAGCGGGAGCGTGCTGGGCCCATAACCCAGAGGTCGATGGATCAAAACCATCCTCTGCTATTGTTCAATGTCACCTCGGGCTGCTTTCCTTAAGATCGGTGCTCTCTTCTGCAAGCTGCTTTTGCACCTACTTACCGAATGTCCAAATGTCGCATATCGATGCACTCGCCAAATCCACTCAAATCAAGTGGCATGGTTTTAGAGTTATCAGTGGCATTCTGTACTTCGTCTGTTTCCTCTGAACTGAATCGCAAACCCAGTTCTCTGCGATGCCAATCAGCTGGTAAAGTTGAAACACATGCCTTGCGGTTTCGTCCATTCCTTGCAGTAATTCGCCACACTGGTTCAGACGAGAATGACAAGCATGTCAGAAACCGCATCACGACTCAGACATAGTCCCCTACTATTAGGACGGATACCACCGATTGTGAATAACCTCAGAGAGAGAGACAAGTGACAGACAGTCGCCGTGGACTCGATGGGCTGAACGGCATCTGTCTGCGCGAGAATGATGCGACGTGTTTATGCCGTCCCACTGCCTGTCTCTGGGACAGAGAGGCTGAGGGAGCAAAACTGCTTCATTTTTAACCGTCCCTTCCGTGTTGGACTGCCTGCAGTCCCTCAGCTCAGAGCCGTGGGGATGATTCTCCGTTAGTGAAGGTTTCAGTCGGATTCTCTTCATCTGGGACACTTGGGGGTCAGATGTTAACTGCTG
>NW_025127676.1:0-1109 GCF_004010195.1 Chiloscyllium plagiosum | reverse complement strand
ATGGGATATATTTCGAGAGATATGGACCCACTGCTGAAAACTGGGCCGAGATTATATTGTGTGATCTGGGCATGGACAAGCTGGCATCATGGGTTTGTTTCTGTGCTGCGTGTCTCTCAGACTCTAGAAGAGGGATAAAAAGAAAGTTTACAAGGGACGTTCTAGTAGTAATGCACATCTCCAGACTTTTGTGGTGCCCATCTGTTTATGTATATTGAAGGATGAGTAAATTTAATATTTGACAGAGAAATAATTCATCGATTATGTGATACAGACAAGAAAGTGTGGCTGAGTTCACAGCCTGATCAGACACAATCTTCGTGCCTGGTGAAGAACGTTCAAAATATCTAATAACCCACACCTGCCCGTCTTTCCCATGTACCAATGTTCCATTCAACACCTCCAAACCGCTGGATAGGAGTAGTTTTAGGCCACTTAATTCGATAATCTAGCGTACAAAAACAGAGGAGATCATTCAGTCCATGAACACTGTCACACTCGGTTCAGGGGATTTGGAGAAAGTAATGGGAAAGCCCCAGTTGGTATGAAAAAGGGTTCTCACCTCTCTCGTTACAGGGCTTCTCCTCTATGCAAGTTTAGCTACATTTGTTGGTCATACTGGAGATCCGGAGTCACTGTGAATACAGCCCCATCACCTTACCAAGAGATGGTAGACGAAATCACCTGTTTTCCATGACAGCACCATTCAATACCAGAAATACACGAAAATAACAGCCACTGAAATTCTAATAACAGAATGGGGTAACATCAGAAACAGGTCGTTCCATCCAAACCCGGCCCCCAAACCTGTCTTGTCCTTCACAAAGATCATGGCTGATCTGCTGTACGTCTCAAATCCTCCTAAATTTCAAAATCTTCAGTGTTCTCAACTCTTTGCTTGATCAAAGTCGACGTATGCCCTCCTTATATAGTTTCAGTGTTCTAGATGCCCTAAACCATGGAAAAGCGCTGTCATACATACACTACGCTGTGTTTGAAGGGACAAAAAACACTCCGTGCTCCTCCACTGCGATCGATTGATATGATCGGAAGAGATGAACGCGCAGTTTCAGTTAACAGTAACTGTATCTGATATCAAGGCAATGTTT
>NW_025127675.1:0-1109 GCF_004010195.1 Chiloscyllium plagiosum | reverse complement strand
AGAGAGTGGTGGGTGTATGGAATGCTCTGCCACAAAAGGCTGTGGAGGCCAAGTCTCTGGATACTTTCAAGAAAGAGTTGGATAGAGCTCTTAAGGATAGTGGGATTAAGGGTTATGGGGGTAAGACAGAAACAGGACACTGATTGAGGATGATCAGCCATGATCATAATGAATGGTGGTGCAGGCTCGAAGGGCAGAATGGCCTACTCCTGCACCTATTGTGTATTGTCTATTTATAAAAGTGACAAACAGCAGTAGTCCCAAAACAGATCCATGTAACACACCACTAATAACCGGACTCCAGGCTGAATATTTTCCATCAACCACCACTCGCTGCCTTCTTTCAGAAAGCCAGTTTCTAATCCACAATGCTAAATCACCCTCAATTCCATGCCTCTGCATTTTCTCCAACAGCCTACCATGTGGAACCTTATCAAAGGCTTTACTGAAGTCCATGTATACCACGTCAACTGCTCTACCCTCATCTACATGCTTGGTCACCTTCTCAAAAAATGCAATGAGGTTTGTGAGACACAACCTGCCCTTGACAAAACCATGTTGACTATCTGAAATCAAATTTGCTTGCTCGATGATTATAAATCCTATCTCTTATAATCCTTTCCAAAACCTTTCCTACAACAGAAGTAAGCACCAGCAAATTTCCCACCCAGGATATTAGTACCCCTCTGGTTCAAGTGAAGACTGTCCTGTTTGTAGAGGTCTCACCTTCCCCAGAATGAGCCCCAATTATCCAAGTACCTGAAACCCTCCCTCCTGCACCATCCTTGCAGCCATGTGTTCAGCTGATATCTCTCCCTGTTCCTTGCTGCACTATCACGTGGCACAGGTAACAAACCAGAGATAATAACTCTGTTTGTTCTAGCTCTCAGCTTCCACCCTAGCCCCCTGAAATCCTGCCTTACATCCCTATCCCTCTTTCTACCTATGTTGTTGGTACCTACATGGACCACGACTTGAGGTTGGTCACCCTCTCCCTTCAAGACCCCAAAGATACAATTTGAGACATCATGGACCCTCTGTCATTTCCGCCATTTACAAACGGTCCCCACCACCAGAGATATATTCCCCTCCCCACCCCTTTCTGCCTT
>NW_025127674.1:0-1109 GCF_004010195.1 Chiloscyllium plagiosum | reverse complement strand
CCCAGAGATGTTCCCTAAAGAGCTCTGCATGGAGGCGCCCGTCTCCCCAATGTAGAGAAGACCGCATCGGGAGCAACGGATACAATAAATGATATTAGTGGATGTGCAGGTAAAACTTTGATGGATGTGGAAGGTTCCATTAGGGCCTTGGATAGAGGTGAGGGAGGAGGTGTGGGTGCAGGTTTTACAGTTCCTGCGGTAGCAGGGGAAGGTGCCAGGATGGGAGAGTGGGTTTTTTTTTAGATTAGATTACTTACAGTGTGGAAACAGGCCCTTCGGCCCAACAAGTCCACACCGACCCGCCGAAGCGCAACCCACCCATACCCCTACATTTACCCCTTTAACCTAACACTACGGACAATTTAGCATGGTCACCTGACCCGCACATCTTTGTGACTGTGGGAGGAAACCGGAGCACCCGGAGGAAACCCACGCAGACACGGGGAGAATGTGCAAACTCCACACAGTCAGTCGTCTGAGTCGGGAATTGAACCCGGGTCTCTGGCGCTGTGAGGCAGCAGTGCTAACCACTGTGCCACCGTGCCGCCCAAAATTGTAGGGTGGCGTGGACCTGACCAGGTAGTCACAGAGGGAATTGTCTTTGCGGAAGGCAGAAAGGGGTGGGGAGAGAAATATATCCCTGGTGGTGGGGTCTTTTTGGAGGTGGCGGAAATGTCGGCGGATGATTTGGTTTATGCGAAGGTTGGTAGGGTGGAAGTGCTTCCCTCCCCACTCTCATTTACATAAATGATTTGGATGCGAGCATAAGAAGTACAGTTAGTAAGTTTGCAGATGACACGAAAATTGGAGGTGTAGTGGACAGCCATTATATCAGATTATAACAGGATCCGGACCAGATGGGCCAATGGGCTGAGAAGTGACAGATGGAGTTTAATTCAGATAAATGTGAGGTGCTACACTTTGGGAAAGCAAATCTTAGCAGGACTTATACACTTAATGGTAGGATCCTAGGGAGTGTTGCTGAATAAAGAGACCTTGGAGTACAGGTTTATAGCTCCTTGAAAATGGAGTCGCAGGTAGGTAGGATAGTGAAGAAGGCATTTGGTATGTTTTCTTTTATTGGTCAGAGTATTGAGTACAGGTGTTGA
>NW_025127673.1:0-1109 GCF_004010195.1 Chiloscyllium plagiosum | reverse complement strand
GTATGCATATAGAATGACTTGCAAGCTGAAATGTTTGAGCCGGGTACATTAAAAACATTTAAAGGGCATTTGGACAAATACATGGATAAAAAGTAATTAGAAGGATGGGGGTTAAGTGCATGGAAGTGAGTTTTGATTGGACGGACATTTTGAGCCAAAGGACTTCTCTCCGTGGTGTAGAACTCTATGACTCTGTAACCAGTTATTCCGTGGAACATTCTATAATGGACAGTCCCTGGAACATTCTATCCCTGACGTGATTTCTGAACAGACACAGTCAGTGAATTGAGCAAAAGATAACATCCCGATGGAAGAGATCCCATTCCAGAGAGAAGGAGACACTGTGTCGAAGTCATCCAGACAGTTAAACGGACGAATACATTTTCCTTTCATTTATATTTTTCACAACAGATGATCGATCAAAATTTAGACTAACCGGCAAAAGTTTGAAACTCCTATTTGTCTTCAAGGAACTGCGAGAGAATCCTTCACCATCCGAATAAGGAATGGTACACAAGTGACTTGCGTCTGCTCTCGAGTGACGGAATGTGTGGGAATGTTCAAGAAATGATCTGCTGTCATGGATGTGTGCCTCTTTGTTTCGGGAGGAACGGTTTCTTATGTTTTCTATTGCATTTGTGTAAATAATTCAGACCTTTCAATTTGTTATTTCAGTTCCAATTATTTTAATAAATCCCTGAAGGTGGTCACACATTTGAAAATCTCACTGGCTCCTCAATCAAACGGGTCACTTTGCCTCCTGCATGAAGTATAATTTGTTGCTTTTCTTCCTCACAGTTAACGTGGTGACGATCTATGTTCTGCTTTATAAAGATTGTGGATTGTCTTCATGTGTCAAACGTTACCTGGCGGCTATGGCCATGGCAGATTTACTGGTCATTTTCCTCGACTTGATATTGAGACACATTCCTATTGTTAATAAAGAACACTTTTATTTCCTGAGGTCCATTCCCGTATGTAATATCCACGCCATCCTGCTTTATGCAGTCACTGACTGTTCTGTTTGGTTTACCGTCACTTTCACCTTTGATCGATTTGTGGCCATTTGTTGCCAGAGCTGAAAAGTAAATATTGCAGTGAGAAAACGG
>NW_025127672.1:0-1109 GCF_004010195.1 Chiloscyllium plagiosum | reverse complement strand
AGAGCAAACCGGAGCAAACCCACGCAGACTCTGCGAGAATGTGCAAAGTCGACACAGACTCGATTCCCTAAAGCTGGAATCGAGCCTGGCTCCCTAGCGCATTGAGGCAGCAGTGCGAACCACTGAGCGACTGGTTGGGCGGAATGGCCTGTTTCCAAACTGGAGGGATCCTATGCCTCTGAGATTTCTGACAATCACCGGGAGACCTAATTGGGAATTGTCATTCGCTCGCTTGGAGTGACTGAGGTCAGCGATCTCAAAGTTAAATCCGTGAACACACACAGCCCCGTTCTTTGCCTGCAGAAAAAAGAAGTTTGTGGATTTCAACTGAACGCTGTAAGTGACAAAAACAGAAGTTGCAGGAAAAGCTCAACAGGTCTGAGACGAGAAATGAGAGGCGACAAGTGTCTGTCACTTCAGGGTAATGACCCTGGTGTTTCAGACATCAATTCCCAAGCTCTTGACAAAAACAGCAGCTATCAGTCCAACAGGGTTATTCAGGAGCGCGACTCGTTCATTTAGTGATTGCGGGTGAACGCCGTAGCTTCCAAATAAGCCGGTTAGACGACAAGCTGGCGTTGAGCTTGAACATAGCATCCTACAGTCTCATGCCAAGCGTTGAAGCTGAGTGGGCGCTGGAGACATGGCTGAGAGGCCCCAGTGAGATTTGAACTCACGACCGCTGGTTTACAAGACCAGTGCTCTAACCGCTGAGCTATGAAGCCGGGTGGTCCGGCGCACTGCGCTGGATTGGTTAACACTGGCTGACTCAAATACTTGGGACACAGGTTTCAATCGACTCTCGCGTCACCGTCTGTACAGTTTGAACATTCTGCCCGTGTGTGCGTGGGTTTGCTCCGGCTGCTCCGGTTACCGCTCTCAGTCCAAAGATGTGTAGCTTCTGCGGGATTGGCCATGCTTCATTGTCCCATTGTGTACGGTGATAGTGCGGGCCCGGTGGATTCGTCAGCATTAAATTTGGAATGATGCGGAATGGGTCTGGGTCGATTGCTCTCTGCAGGGTCGGTGTGGACGAGATTAGAATAAATTAGATTGGCTACAGAGTGGAAACAGGAGCTTCAGCCCAACAAGTCCACATCGATCCTCTG
>NW_025127671.1:0-1109 GCF_004010195.1 Chiloscyllium plagiosum | reverse complement strand
AAGTTACTGAAGATGCTGGAATCTGTACTGGAAACATAAGAACACTGGAGATCACACTGGGTCAGTCAGCATCCATGGAGAGAGAACAAGCTAACTTCATCAGAGTGGACATGGAGAACACACAGAGTTACAGAGCAAGAGTTTTTTTAGTCCCTCCAAACCCTAGGCCCATCACCTTCTCTGCTGCTGACTGAATGACCCCTTGCTTTTCCATAAACTGAAAACTCTACTGGTAAACCTCCTCAACTGCCTCACTGTCACGTTCTCTCAGCAAGTGCACAAACTGCTTTGGAAACGAACCATTTGAAATGATTGACTGAAACCATGTTGCTCCCCGTTTGAACTGTTGCCACTTTACAATGCAAATAAGAAGCACTGATTATGATTTAAGTGGCTTCATATATTTCCTGGTGAATCAGGTATTGTGGCTGCAGTGAGACATGCTGCTTCTAAAACAGGATTCCAGATTATTCTTTCAGGTAATGTTCACAGCCTGTTGACAAGTCCTCACCGTGTGATTACAGAAAACAAAGCACTTGACAAGGTCAAAAAATGTGAAGCAATTCATTTCACCTCACGACCAGAGGGCATGTTGAGAGTGGAGGCGGAAGAGGGTGAATCAGACAAGCTGATGGATAACATTCGGAAAATGACAGCAATCACACTCATCACAATCACCTATTCCCAGGATAGTGAGGCGCCTGTCACACCCATCATCATTCTCTCCCTTGTTTCTATGGTGATGTGACATACCTCCATCGATGCAGACTGATGCAGGGTCTGTCTCTCTGCTGAAGCCTTCAGTGAGATGGCTGATGCCAGCAACCAGGCTGCTACAAGAAGGACACAAACAAAAATACATTTGTTTCACTTGTCCAAGAACAGTACAACAAAGAATTTATATTTACATACCACCACTCACAACTGAACGCAGCACTCCCTCAGTACTGACCCTCCAACGTGTGGCACTCATTCAGTACTGACCCTCTGACAATGCGGCACTCCCTCAGCACCCTCACTCTGACAGTGCAGCACTCCCTCAGTGCTGACCCTCTGACAGCGCAGCACTCCCTCAGTATTGAGGAGAAAGTGAGGGCTGCAGATGCTCG
>NW_025127670.1:0-1109 GCF_004010195.1 Chiloscyllium plagiosum | reverse complement strand
CTGAATTTGCCCCCTCTAATTCTAAGGCTGTCCACGGGTCCTAGTCTCCTCGCATAACAGAAACAATTTCCTAGCGTCCACCCTCGACAAGCCATGTATGATCTTGTAAATTTCTATTAGATATCCCCTTAATCTTCTAAACTCCAATGAATACAATCCCAGGATCCTCAGCCATTCCTCAATGTTTGACCTACCATACCGGGGATCATCCGTGTAAATCTCCGCTGGACACGCTCCAGTGTCAATATGTCCTTCCTGAGGTGTGGGACCCAAAACTGGACATAGTACTCCAAATGGGGCCTAACCAGAGCTTTATAAAGTCTCAGTAGCACAACGGTGCTTTTATATTCCAACCCTCTTGAGATAATTGACAACATTGCATTCGCTTTCTTAATCACGGACGTAACCCGCATGTTTACCTTTAGAGAATCCTCAACTAGCACTCCCAGATCCCTTTGTACTTTGGCTTTACGAATTAGCTCACCGTTTAGAAAGTAGTCCGTGCTTGTATTCTTTTTTCCAAAGTGCAAGACCTCGCATTTGCTCACATTGAATTCCATCAGCCATTTCCTGGACCACTCTTCCAAACTGTCTAGATCCTTCTGCAGCCTTCCCACTTACTCGATACTACCCTGCTTCTCCACCTAACTTTGTATTCTAGGCAAACTTCCCTAGAATTCTCCCAGTCCCTTCATCCAGATCATTAATATATAACGTGAACAGCTGCGGTCCCAACACTGAACCCTGCGGGACACCGCTTGTCACCGGCTGCCATGCCAAAAAAGAACCTTTTATCCTAACTCTCTTCCTTCTGTCAGACAGCCAATCCTCAATCCATACCAGTAGCTCACCTCGAACAGCATGGGCCCTCACCTTGCTCAGCAGCCTCCCGTGTGGCACCTTATTAAAGGCCTTTTGGAAGTCCAGGTCGACCACATCCACTGGGTTTCTCCGGTCTAACCTACTTGTCACCTTTTCAAAGAACTCCAACAGGTTTGTCAGGCACGAAATCCCCTTACTTAATCCATGTTGACTTGTTCTAATCTGACCCTGCTCTTCCAAGAATTTAGAAACCTACATAGAACATAGAAGAATACAGAGCAGTACAG
>NW_025127669.1:0-1109 GCF_004010195.1 Chiloscyllium plagiosum | reverse complement strand
CTAAAAACCGGAATTCAGCTTTCCAGAATGACCCCTCTTTTTTCATTATATAGTTCATTTTAAAAACATAACATCTTTGGCCTTAAGCCTCAGCTCAGGGAGAAACGAAAAGCCTCACAGCGAACACTTTCATCTCTGTAACACGTCATCCGATTCGGAGCCTGAAATGTTTTACAACGCCTTTGATAAAAAAAAAAAGATATCAAGACACATTATCCTTGAGAAAAAGTACAGCTCCGTTTTTTTTTCAAAAAAACTTTGATAAAAAAAAAGATATCAAGACACATTATCCTTGAGAAAAAGTACAGCTCCGTTTTTTTTCAAAAAAGAGAACATCTTTGTGACAGCCCAGTCCGTCCAAACTATCTTCATAAGCGGAACTCTTCGAACAGACTATATCCGGGTAAATCTGTTTTGCACCGTTTCCAATGCTATCACATCCCTGTTATAATGATAATTGCAGAAAGACTCACAATACTCCAGCTAGAGCCGATTGAGCAAATGATATTAACAACTTAGAAAGCCACAGAAACTGCACTTTTCCAATCATGTGACTTTTACACAATACTGCCCCGTGGAGAGAGTGAGAACCGCAGATGCTAGACCTCAGAGTCGACACTGTGGTGAGAGAAAACACAGTAGGTCAGGCAGTATGCGAGGAGCGGGACAACTGATGATTCGGGCATAAACCCTTCATCAGGAATGAGGTTTTGTGGCCGTGGGGGCTGAGAGATAAATGGGCCGTTTGGGGGTTTGGCGGCGTGATAGCTGAGAATGCGATGTGAAGGTAAAGCTGGAGTTCTGACAAGAGGTGGAGTGGGTAGGTTGGAAAGGTGATGTGCAGGTCATGAGGGCAATGCTGAGTTGGAATCATGAAACTAGAATAGCGTAAGGGAAGGACGAATGAGGAAACTGGTGATCCCATGTGACATCAAGGGCCCAAGAGGGCGATGAGGCCTTCTTCTTTCAGGCGTCAGGTGTTTAGAGAATGTCAATGAAGGAGACGCAGGACCTGCATATGCTTGGCAGAATGGGAGGGGGAGAATGAATTGCATCAATGATGAGCTTCCAACTGGATTTCCAAATTATCTTTATGAACATGTTGTTAC
>NW_025127668.1:0-1109 GCF_004010195.1 Chiloscyllium plagiosum | reverse complement strand
AAGATCCTTCTGCTCCTCCACCTTACTAAGAACCCTATCGTTAACCCTGTATTCTGCATTCTTATTTGTCTTTCCAAAATGAACAACCTCACACTTGACAGGGTTAATCTCCATCTGCCACTCCTCAGCCCAGCTCTGCATCATATCTAAGTCCCTTTGCAGCCGACAACAGCCCTCCTCACTAGCCACAACTCCACCAACCTTCGTATCATCGACAAATTTACTGACCCACCCTTCGACTCCCTCATCCAAGTCATTAATAAAAATTACAAACAGCAGAGGACCCAGAACTGATCCCTGCGAAACTCCACTTGTAACTGGGCTTCAGGCTGAATATTTACCATCTACCACCATTCTCTGACTTCGACCGGTTCGCCAGTTTTCTATCCAACTGGTCAAACTTCCCTCTATCCCATGCCTCCTGACTTTTCTCCTAATCTATTCAAATGTTTCTAAACCTTCCCTACTTCTTCAATGTTTCCTGTCCTTTTACCTGTCTTCGTATGATCTTCGAACCTAGTCAGAATACCCACAGTTTCTTTATTTCGATGGTACGTTTTTCGCACATAAAAAGGGACAGACCTCGGGAGTCGGGTCTCCATTTCGAGCAGAACGGCGAGGAGAGAGGGCGGAGAAGAGCAAGGGCTGCCGGGTAGGTATGTTTTCCCCACTTAAAAGGGCACTAACTTCGGGAGTCAGACATCCATTTTAAAGAGAGCTGGTGGGTAGGTATTTTTTCCCACTTGAACGAGGGCCTACGTCGAGAGTCGTGCCAGTATTTTGAACAGAGTGGAAAGAAGAGAAGGCTTAGAGAAACGAGGGCTGCCGGGAAGTACATTTTTTAAATGGGTAATGTCAGTACTTGTGTCGATGATGTTGTGGCAATAACGGAGACGACGGCTTCAAAGGGGCAGGAAATGTTGCGAGATGTGCCAGGGTTAAGAACATTTAAAAAGAGCATGGGGAGGGGTGGTAAAAGTTGAGGGGGTGTAGCATGGCTAATTAGAGACACATCACAGCTACAGAAACGAAGGTTGTCGAGGAAGGTCTGTCTACTAATCAGTATGGGTGCAAGCTATGAACAGAAAAACAGCAGACACGCCATTGGG
>NW_025127667.1:0-1109 GCF_004010195.1 Chiloscyllium plagiosum | reverse complement strand
AATGAGTCTTCACCAGACACAGACCCCACCGGGGAACCATCCTCACCATCACCACAATGAGTCTTCACCAGACACAGACCCCACCGAGAACCCATCCTCACCATCACCACAATGAGTCTTCACCAGACACAGACCCCACAGAGAACCCATCCTCACCATCACCACAATGAGTCTTTACCAGACACAGACCCCACCGAGAACCCATCCTCACCATCACCACAATGAGTCTTCACCGGACACAGACCCCACCAGGAACTCATCCTCACCATCACCACCATGAGACCACACCGGACACAGACCCCACCAGGAACTCATCCTCACCATCACCACCATGAGACCACATCGGACACAGACCCAACCGGGAACTCAACCTCAACATCACCACCATGAGTCTTCACCGGACACAGACCCCACTGGAATCCATCCTCACCATCACCACCATGAGTCTTCACCGGACACAGACCCCACTGGGAATGCATCCTCACCATCACCACGATGAGTCCGCACCAGACACAGACACCACTGGAAACCCATCCTCACCCTCACCACCATGAGACCACACCAGACACAGACCCAACTGAGAACTCAGCCTCCCCATCACCACCATGAGCCTTCACCGGACGCAGACCCCACTGGCAACCCATCCTCATCATCACCACCATGAGTCGGTACTGGACACAGACCCACCGGTAACCCACCCTCACTATTACCACCATGAGTCCACACCAGACACCGACCCCACCGAGAACCCATCCTCATCTTCAACACCATGTGTTCACGTGGGAAACAGACCCCACCGGGAACCCATCCTCACCATCTCCACCATGAACCTTCACTGGATTCAGACCCCACCGGGAACCCATCCTCACCATCACCACCATGAGCCTTCACCGGACACAGACCCCACCGGGAACCCATCCTCACCATCACCACCATGCGTTCACACGGGACACAGACCCCACCGGGAATCCATCCTCACCATCACCACCATGATTCTTCACCGGACACAGACCCCACGGGGAACCCATCCTCACCTTCACCACCATGAGCCTTCACTGAACACAGACCCCCCCGGGAAACCATCCTCACCATCACCACAATGAGTCTTC
>NW_025127666.1:0-1109 GCF_004010195.1 Chiloscyllium plagiosum | reverse complement strand
CTCCAACAACTTGCCCACCACCGACGTCAGGCTAACTGCTCTATAATTCTCTGGCTTGTCCTTACCACTCTTCTTCAACAGTGGCACCACGTTAGCCGACCTCCAGTCTTCCGGCACCTCACCTGTGACTATCGACGATACCCATATCTCAACAAAAGGCCCAGTAATCACTTCTCTAGCTTCCCACAGAGGTCGAGTGTACACCTGATCAGGTCCTGGGAATTTATCCACCTTTATGCATTTCAAGACATCAAGCACTTGCTCCTCTGTAATATGGACATTTTGCAAGGTGTCACCATCTATTTCCCTACATTCTATATCTTCCATGTCCTTTTTCACAGTAAAATCTGATGCAAAATATTTGTTTAGTATCCCTGTCTTTTAAACGTTGTAATTGTAACCACGTCCACCCTTCCTCAGGAAGTTCATTCCACAATCAAAACACCCTCTGGGTAACAATTTGCCCCCATGTCTTTTTTTTTGAACATCTCTCTCTTCTAACCTTAAAAATGTGGTCCCTCCTCTTGAGACTCCCCCATCCTACGGAAAAGGCAACTATCATTAAATCGATCTATATTTCATTTTTTAAAATAAACTCTTATAACATCACATCTCAAACTCCAGGCTCCAGTGAAAAAAGACTCAGCCTATCCAGGCATTTTTCAGAACTCAAGCCTTCCATATCCAACAATGTCCTGGTAAATCCCTGCTGAACACCCTGCAGCTTAATAATATCTTCCCTATAACTGGGCGATCAGAACTCGACAGAGTATTGCAGGAAAGGCCTCATAAATGTCTGCACAATCTCAACATGACGTCCCAAATCCTCCACTCAATGGACTGAGCAATAGTCAGACATGCCAAGCACTGTCTTATCCATCCTGTGATGCAAGCTTCAAGATTTATGTACCTGAACTTGGAGGTCCCTCTGCTCGAAAACACTAACCGAGGCCCGAACATTAATTGTATAAGCTCTACCCTTGTTTGTTTTACCAAGTGCACTACCTCGCATTTATTCAGGTTGAATACCATCTACAGTTTTTCAACCCATTCACCCATTTCATCAAGATCCCTTCGTAATCTCAAAAAACCTCCTTCACTGCCCATTA
>NW_025127665.1:406-1108 GCF_004010195.1 Chiloscyllium plagiosum | reverse complement strand
CTGTCCACCTCAGTCACTATCTCACTGTCCACCTCAGTCACCATCACTCTGTTCACCTCAGTCAAAATCTCACTGCCTACCACAGTCACTATCTCACAATCCACCTCAGTCTCGCTCTCACTATCCACCTCAGTCTCGCTCTCACTCTAAATCCACCTCAGTCTCGCTCTCACTATCCACTTCAGTCTCGCTCTCACTCTCTATCTCAATGGCCACCTGAGTCACCATCTCACTGCCCACATCACACTCTATTTCATTGAGCAACTCAGTCTCTATATCACTGTCCACCTCACTCTTTATCTCACTGCTCAACTCAGTGTCTATTGTACTGCACAGCTCAGTCACTATTGCACGGTACGCCTCAGTCACTATCTCAGTACCCACCTTGGTCACTATCGCACTGGCCACCTCAGTCTGTATCTCACTGCCCACCTCAGTCACTATCTCACTGTCCACCTCAGTCACTGTCTCACAGCCCACCTCAGTCACTATCACACTGTCCACCTCAGTGACTATCTCACAATCCACCTCAGTCTCGCTCTCACTATCCACCTCAGTCTCGACACTGTCTCACTGCCCACCACAGTCTATATGTCAATATCCACCTCAGTCACTATTGCACTGTCCACCTCAGTCACTATCTCACTGCCCACCTCAGTCTCTATCTCACTGCCCACCTCAGTCACTATCTCACTGCCCACC
>NW_025127665.1:0-339 GCF_004010195.1 Chiloscyllium plagiosum | reverse complement strand
ACCTCAGTCACTATCTCACTGTCCACCTCAGTCACTCTCTCACTGTCCATCTCAGTCACGATCTCACTGTCCACCTCAGTCTCTATCTCACTGTCCACCTCAATCATTTTCTCACTGACCACCTCAGTCGCTATCTCATTGCCCACCTCAGTCTCTATTCACTGTCCACCTCAGTCTCTTTCTCACTGTCCACCTCAGACACTATCTCACTGCCCACCTCAGTCACTAACTCACTGTCCATCTCAGTCACGACCTTACTGCCCACCTCAGTCACTGTCTCACTGTCCATCTTCGTCACTGTCTCTCTGCCCACCTCAGTTTCTATCTCACTGTCCACCT
>NW_025127664.1:0-1108 GCF_004010195.1 Chiloscyllium plagiosum | reverse complement strand
TGCCCCACTGTAACAGGCTTGAGAGGCTGCATAAGATCCTCCTGTCCCCGCATAACAGCCACGAGACTTTAAATAACACATCAACCCCTGGATTACGAGGTATCTGATGAAAGTCCATCCCTTCTCAATTACAGAAACAATGAACTCCAGCTGTTCTCTCAGTGGCACCTCAAACAGCTGCAGCGACAAATCATTTTATTTTGAATGATTTTGTTGGCAAAATGTGCTAATATTCCAGAGTTCCACCTTTTCAAGTAATAGCAGGCTAATATGGACTGAATGGCCTTCTCCTATCCTTCTGTAAGAGGCCCATAGGGACACAATTGCTTCGGACTGTTCCTGAGTAGCAGTGTCAGTGCTCTGTCTCAATGTTATGAAAGGATTTGAAAACAGGGCACTTAAAATCCGGAGTAGCATCACACTGGTCAATAAGTATCATACTGTAGGTTAAGGCATCTAGAAACTTGCCCATCCGATCTGTTATTTTATAACTGTTTCTTTTCATAAACAGAGTGGAACATATATCGACCTCTGCAGTGTTCTGTTAATAATCTCGTATGCAAGGAAAAATAAATAAAAATTGTAAGATTTATGGTCCATCTCTCAGCAACCCTCATCCATTCCATACAAAACCGGTAAATGTTCCCTTTTATAGAGATATGAAAAGTGATGTATGGAACTGGTTAACTGATTCTATTTGTTCTGTGACTGTGATTAATGCCGATCTCCATGGATTCTAATTATCCCAGTGGAGAGTTTCCATCTTTTAATGATAAATTGGCGCCGTTCAATGTGTTATTCCATAATATGAGCGGGACCATCATCAACAGTACTGATAGGGAACAACAGTTCCAGAGAGAGGGAGAGGAGTGATCAGAATCTGAGAACATTAGACTGGAATGTTCCAACAATGGATCAGTTTCTGAGAACATTAGACTGGAATGTTCCAACAATGGTACAGAATTTGAGGACATTAGACTGGAATGTTCCAACAATGGATCAGAATCTGAGAACATTAGACTGGAATGTTCTAAACATGGATCAGAATCCGAGAACATTCGACTGGAATATTCCGACAATAGACAGGAGTTTATCCGATTATATTTGG
>NW_025127663.1:0-1108 GCF_004010195.1 Chiloscyllium plagiosum | reverse complement strand
CAACTCCCCCCCCGAACAGTTAACAAAAATCCCTTCTCATCAGAAAACCCTCACTGTTCTAAAACGTCCACACCAACCTCCAAATGGCAACCTCACCACACTCATTCCCCTACTCCTATTGCTCTACATTTACCCCTTGACTAATACATCTAACATGCACATCCCTGGGCACTATGGGTAATTTGGCCTGGCCAATCAAACCTTACCTGGACAAAGTTAAAAATCGCACAACACCAGGCTATCGTCCAATGGGTTTATTTGGAAGCACAAGCATTTGGAGCGCTGCTCCTTCATCAGGTGGTTGTGGAGTGTAAGATCATAAGACACAGAATTTCTGGAAAAGCATTACAGTGTCCTGGCATTGAAATGATATATTGAACAAATCTGGATCGTCAAGTCTTTCATCTTTTACAATGGATTGCAGATATCATTAATATGTAAATCCCAGAACTTCCTGTAAGGCACCTTCCCAGGATAACTTTAAGGCTTTGTAACAAAAGGAGACACTTCAGCTCAAACAATGCATTAAAGATGTGAGGTCAGAATTTGTCTGTATCCCAGTCTAGTGTCAGACTGGTTCTATTTCCAATGTGAAATTTACAAAATATTACATATATTAACTGCCTGCAGATTGTGCATTTTTTGAGGAAAATAGAATGCATATGCAAATATCATTCTGCAAACACAAATTCACCCCCATGGACTTGTGCATGTGTGTGCATGAGAGAGAGAAAAAGTCTGTTTCCATGCTGTATATCTCTATGTCAATTTGACAACAGATAATATTTATACCAACAGAAAAAAAGTATTGTAAATCATAGTGGGTACTAATAGCTCGATGTAAGGGTGAGAGAATTCCTCAAATAAGGCACTGTAGGAATCCTGGGAGAATAGTATTTCTGGTTTACGTCCTATTGAACAATATAAAGCACAAGTACCTACTTATTTCTAATTTTGGTTCACATTTCTTGTTTTATTCCCTGCTAATGATTACACTCGGTGTCTGGATGGTTGACAGGCTGGGAGATTGTGGGTCTGGATTGACTTATTGTTCCGGAAGGTGTTAAAAAAAGGTGGGTGAAATCATCAGCAGAAATCCAGGAGAGGT
>NW_025127662.1:0-1108 GCF_004010195.1 Chiloscyllium plagiosum | reverse complement strand
TTGTCCCGTAGTGCCCAGGGATGTGCGGGTTAGCCGTGGGAAATAGCCCGGTACTGCTAGGTGCATTAGTCAGAGGGCGATGGGTCTGGGTGGGTTGCACTTCGGAGGGTCGGTATGGACTGGTTGGATCGAATGGCCTGTTTCCACACTGTAGGGAATCCAATCTGTTTCAGCTGTATTCGCAGAGACTTGGCAGCAGGGGAACAGACCCTCCGGCCCGTCCCTGTCCATGCTGACCCGGCTATCCTGGGTGTATCCAGTCCTGTTGGCCAGCGTTTGGCCCACCTCCCCTCTCAACCCCTTCCTGTTCACATTCCCCCATTCCAATGTTAGCCTTGTCTCAGCCTCCATCACTTCCTTCCCCCCTACCCTCCACGTGAAGACGTTTTGCCCCTTTTCAAATCTTCCTTCCTTTTGCCAAAACAAAAATACGTCCCTTAGCTTTGAACCTTCAGGAAAGAGACCCTTCTCATTCACCCGAGCCGCGCCCCTCATGGTTTTGAAAACCTCTACAAGGCCCACTCTTCAGCCCAAACCTACTGGAAAAACTTCCCAGCCTCTCCTTTTGACCCCCATCCTGGTAAATCTCTCCCGAACCCCACTCCCGTTGAGACGCCACCCAGGCCCTGTGAAAACGCGACAGCGAGAACGAGAGGGAAGGGACAGGCACAAAACGTGAGGGGCAAGACGGGACGAGGAGGGCGAGGGGCGGGTGAAGGGAGCTGGAAGGCAGAGAGGGGGAGAGCGCAGAGGCAGGCAGAGAGAGAGAGATGGGGAAAGTGAAAGAGACTGTATGAAGCCTGTCCTGGAGCAGCTTTCCTCCTCTCTCAACAAGAATCTCGGAGTCCCTCTCCCACTGCAACTCCCAGGTCATCTCCTCTGCCCTGAAGCTCTTCAACCATGGCGTGCTCTCCACCCTTCAGGCTCTCCGCCTTTATTCCTGATGAAGGGCTTTTGCCCGAAACGTCGATTTTGCTGCTCCTCGGATGCTGCCTGAACTGCTGTGCTCTTCCAGCACCACTGATCCAGAATGATGGAGAGAGAGAAAGGGAGAGAGGGAGAGAGAGAGAGAGAATGTGTAAGCAGTAGAGAGAGAGAGAGAGAGAGG
>NW_025127661.1:0-1108 GCF_004010195.1 Chiloscyllium plagiosum | reverse complement strand
TCCAGCCAATTTAGTGGGAGACGGTGCAACTGCGACACACAGAATCAGCCGCAGAAAAAGGGCGAGATAAATTTGAATGTCAAGGAAAAAGGTGTATTTGAGACAAAAATGTTCTCTGCTAGAAATTGTATTTTATAATGAGACAAGTGTTTGGAAGCTGTCTTTGGCTGAATACAATAAGGTGAGACAAGTGAAATAACCAGGATGATTAATTGTGATTGGATACCGATAACCATAAAATAAGTGCATGTTTTTGAACGGTCTGTGGAAAGCATGCTGATTATTGCATGAATTTATAAATCAGATGAAATATATTGTACGGAGAGTCCGTCCCCATGGGAAATGCCTTCTGAACACATGCCAGAAGAAACCCGTGGTATGAAGTATCTGAGAATCGTCTGCTCGGTAACAGGAACCTGGGGGTTGAATGACTGAAAGTTCCTGTAACATGGAGCTGCGAAAACCATCAGATCACCCCCAAACGTATTGAATATTGGAACATATTTGAAGTACTGAATGGCCTCATGATGGATTTTAATTGTGTGTGATTTGAAAAACGTACATCTCTACTACATCCTCTATCGTGTTACACACTGGGGCACAGCCGTTTTCCTGAAACTAGGAATAAGTTAGAATAATACATAGAATATTCCAAAATTGGCATTCCCCAGAATATCCTATAACTATCCCCAGAATATCCTATAACTATGTGGGGGGCATTAGAAAGGCAAGAGAGAAAGAGAGGGAAGGTGCTGCATGCAGTAGTGAGAGTGGTGGACCATGAGCCTTGTTCGGTGTCGGTGCTATAACAGATATACAGTGAGTGTGAGGGATCAGAGAGAATATGGTGACCCTTATCCCTACAGAGTGGGAAAGGTTATTGATGCTTGTCCTGTATTGATGGACATTTCTTCAGACCGCAGATACTGAACTGATCTGGGTGGTGAGAACAGACCATGCTCGGTGGGTCTGGTAATGTGGCCCCCTCTGGGAAGAGCATGGTCCCCTTTTATACTAGCCCATCCACCAGGACCTCCGTGCTGCTGTCGACAAACCGTGGTGTAATTTCCACTTTGCGGCCATGCTTGGGGAATATGTGCAGGGCAGC
>NW_025127660.1:0-1108 GCF_004010195.1 Chiloscyllium plagiosum | reverse complement strand
GATCTGAGCTGCAGGGAGAGGCTGATCAGGCTGGAACTATTTTCCCAGCTGCGTCGGAGGCTGAGGGGTGACCTTCTCGAGGTTTACAAAATTATGAGGGCCATGGATAGGATTAATAGACAAAGTCTTTTTCCTGGGGTCGGGGAGTCCAGAACTAGAGGGCATAGGTTTAGGGGTAGAGGTGAAAGATATAAAAGAGACCTATGGAGCAATGTTTTCACGCAGAGGGTGGTACGTGTATGGAATGAGCTGCCAGAGGATGTAGTGGAGGCCGGTACAATTGCAACATTTAAAAGGCATTTTGATGGGCAAATGAATGGAAAGGGTTTGGAGGGATGTGGGCCGGGTGCTGGTAGGTGTGACTAGATTGGGTTGGGATATGTGGTCGGCATGGACGGGGTGGACTGAAGTTTCTGTTTCCATGCTGTGCATCTCTATGACTCTATGATTCTATGTGATCTTGAAGAAGATTCGCTTTTGGCAAATCTAATGTGCATTTCATGTCTGCTTGTGTCATCAGAGGTCAAGATATGAAAATGTTTGAAATACTCACAGCTGGCTCTGCAGAGTGAAGACCGATTTTTCTGCTCTGATTTACACTTGGGAAGATGTGGGACCAGTGGGCCTTATCACAGCGGATGGGGTCAAACATGTAAGACTGACGTGAGGAAAATATTATCTCTTTCGGAGGATAGCAAGTCTGTGGAAATGCAACCAACAGAGGTCTGTCAAGAATGGGTACATTCAAGGCTGAGATAGACAGTTATTTAGTCAGTCCGCAATCAAAGGCCACGTAGATAAGGCTGAAAAGTAGAGTTGAGGATTATACAAATAAGCCGAGATATCATTGAAAGCTGTCGCTGACTTGATGGGCTAAATTGCTGCTAACTGCTCTAATGTATTTCCTGTCATTTGGAAAATGCTATCACCATTTAAAATGAGTAAAACACAACGTTAGGAAGAGATGTTTGCACTCAAAGTGAGTCAACATTATTTATTGAAAGGAAAATCACACTTGCCAATTTGCCAGATTTCTTTGCCAACATGACCAGCGGAGCTGATCAAGGGAGCTGTCCGGTATAGTCCTTTCGAATTTCTGTCAAATACT
>NW_025127659.1:0-1108 GCF_004010195.1 Chiloscyllium plagiosum | reverse complement strand
CTCCATCTCACTTTCCTCCCAAACACATTGACCCATCATGTGTCATCTATTCTACTATTATTTTTTCTGACCTGGTTTCAAAGGTGGCCTGTCATATTCCTATATTAAGTGTGTTGAGGTTTACAGCACAGAAAAAGGCTCTGTGGGCCATTGAGTCTGTGCCAGGAAAGAAAACTATCACCAAACTATCCTGATCCATTTTCCAATACATTGTCATTCGCACCATCTGTCTTGGGATCACAAGAGTGCACCTAAATATGCCTTAAATGCTATTGGGAATTCTGTGTCTCCCACCCTTCCAGACAGTGAGGTTTAGTGCAACTGGTGCTCGATGATGGCATCACCCACAGGAACACAGAGTAGCTGGGTCTGTGCAAACCAGAGATCGCCCACACATTGGGAAGGATGGCAGGGTCCCTGAGAGGGGGCACAGGGTATTTATCAGGATGGTTCAAGGAATGGGGGATTGTAGCAGCATGTTTTGGATATTCTTTTACATTATTCATTGGTCTGATATAGTTGTTGCTGATACACTGGGTAGATAATATCGATCTACAATAGGTGGGCTCTCCTTCCCAACCTCTCCCCTTCCCTGGGCTGTGGTAACCTTCAGGTTAAACCACCACCAGTCATCTTTCCCTAATGAGAGAGCAACCCTATGGTCTGGTAGGACATTACTGACTTTGCCTCTACACAGTGATGTCACTGTACCTCGAGGGTGGGGAGAGGGAAAGCTGAAGGTGGTGGATGGGACACCACTCAGGCACAGTGCTTTGTCCTGGATGATGTTCCCTTTCTTTAACATTGCTGGGGGGGAGGGGCACTGATGTAGGTGAGTGGACACTGTTCCAACACAACCCTGATGTGTACCTTGTAGAGAGCAAACAGACACTGGGGAATCAGGGGTTTGGGGAAACTGAGATTGCTCTCCTTGTAGTAAAGGAAATTTGGGGAGCTGTGACAGAGGGGTTTACAAACGTTACCGGTTATAATAATAAACCTGACACCCATCAGCTCATTATACAAGAAGTACAGGACACATTGAAGGTGTGGGGAGAACTATTGAGAGAATGGAATGATTGAAAGGAGAACTTTTATACAGTAAATG
>NW_025127658.1:0-1108 GCF_004010195.1 Chiloscyllium plagiosum | reverse complement strand
GTGTCTTTAAAGAGGACATGATTGAAAAAATAATGAATACCATGTTGAAATATCCAGGAAATATTGGCTGAAAAGGCGCAGATAATTTTCCCTGCAGCGCCAAGACAGAGGAACATATGTAACGGCACTCTTAAACAGGATGGCCAGCAGTGATATAGACATCGCCACATATGCAGGACCACTGCTAATAGATATTTGAAAATGAATTTCACGCAGCAGGTATTCGGAATTATATTCTTTTCACCGCTACAGTAGTATTGGGCAAGTAAATTCAAAACAAGGTTTGCTGATGAGAATGCAATAAAACCCCATCGATCATGATATGAAAGACTGTCGTCCGGAAAGAGGGAACAACAATGTTTCTTCTAAGCTTTGTACTGGGCCACTTTCACACAAATTGATACTGCTACTCTCCAGAAAAGATCAGGGCCCGCGGCATGTGCTCTTAGAAATGGTGACCATCAGTGCTGGAAACTCCCTTCATATTCAGAACAAGGAAGAATACATATCGAATAAAAGCGTAGATGGCAATTAATTGCACTTGTATTCCCTTTCACCACAACAGCTAGAATGTGCGGGGATATACAGAGTAAGGTTTACTGACCAGGTCAGAAAGCAATTACCTCCACATATCTTGACACACAAGCCTATCTTTCATTCTGTCCGTTTTTTTTTGAAGCGTCGATCCTTTCCGTCGGAGATGAAGATGATTACTGCTCCCCCGCAGTATCACAGTGGGGCCAGAGACGCAATCGAGCTGCTTACAACAGTTCGTGTTTGGCGAGAATCACTGAAACTGAGATTGATGACACGTAGACACGGTGTAACAGCTGCCAACACATGTGGAGGGTTTGCGACAGATTAGGACCCACTCTGGGAAAAAGACTGGATCCTAAGACTGGGGAGTAAGTGTTCAGGGAGAGGACTGGAGAATGGGGTTACGAACAATATAAGGCAGAATTCGAATGGCGAAGCAGATTAGATATTCTGAAAGCGCTAACCGTCCTCCTATGTCTTCCAATTTCTGGCCATCTCGTATCTACGGAAATAGGAAGAGAGTTATTTGTTCAGTTCGAAGTCCTGGGCAAAGTGAGAGATAGAACAAGCA
>NW_025127657.1:0-1108 GCF_004010195.1 Chiloscyllium plagiosum | reverse complement strand
CGGCAATACCGGTAACTGTGTATTGCAATACAGACTTTCCATATTTGGGCCTTAATTCATGGATCGGAGGTGGCGTCAGAAAAGTTCATAGAAAACCCCAAAGTTTTGTCATTCATGGTATCAGCTGCTCTTCTCCAGTCATTCCTTTCTGTGCTGTTCTCATCGATCAGGATCTTAGACGTGCTTCCATGCTTGTTAACAAGTCTGAAAACTATCCCAAACAGAACAACATGCTCAACAATATTTGAATTAATGACAGGGAGGGCCTGTTTTCACTTTATCGTGAGGGTCTTCTCTGATCTGGCAATTAAACACAAGAGACCAAGGTGTCAGCTGATGTTAATTTTGCTTGCCTTTTCCCTTCCCTCGTGGAGGATTGTCTCGTATATAGAGCGAACAGGTCCTGAATAGATATGAATCATCATCATATTTTAATCATCTCTATCCTTTCGGTATTATTCACATTGTATCTTCATATTCGTTTTTTTTCTTTCTGATAATTCATGTCCAACCATGAAGCCATTTGGAAACTACCGTAATCTTGATAATAACAAAATAATTCCCAAAGCTCCAAATAACCCACTCTCCAAACTATTCTTTCAATTCTGAAATGCATATGCATGCCAGGTAGCTTTGGAATGTGGACCATGTTTATGTCCATCATCTGTCGTCCTTCTATAGTTTCAGCTCGGACAATTGTTTCCATTGGCCATATCTATGATTGCACATGTGTTCCTTATGATTGTATGGTTTGGTCCTATCCACCTTGGGCAAATCCCTGTTGGTCAGTGTGTGACCTGAGCAATGACCTCGTCTCGCTTTTGGGGTAATGATTGGTTAACTTCCATAGTGTCATTAGCCTTCAATTCACTCACTATTTGTTCCTGTCTGGTCTCTTGGTGGGGGGCATATAATTTCTTGTCGAGTGGAAACACATATCGTTGGATGATGTCCTTCTGTTGTCCTCACTCTATGCTCTCAGGGAATGTCATTCCGCTCCCTGTCATTAATTCAAATGGTGTAAGGCAAGTTGTTCTTCTCGGAGTAGCTCTCAGTCTCATTCAAATGCATGGAAACCATCTATGCACCCTATTTCTGACTCTGTTGT
>NW_025127656.1:0-1108 GCF_004010195.1 Chiloscyllium plagiosum | reverse complement strand
AGGAATATATTTTCTCTGAATTCTTGCTATCTCATTTCTGAAGGCTTCTCATTTTCCAGCCGCCCCTTTATCTGCAAACATCTGCCCCCAATCAGCTTTCGAAAGTTCTTGCCTAATACTGTCAAAATTGACCTTTCTCCAATTTAGAACTTCAACTTTTAGATCTGGTCTATCCTTTTTCATCACTATTTTAGAATTATGGTCGCTGGACCCAAAGTGCTCCCCCACTGACACCTCAGTCACCTGCCCTGCCCTATTTCCCAAGAGTAGGTCAAGTTTTGCACCTTCTCTGGGAGGTACATCCCCATACTGAATCAGAAAATTGTCATGTACCGACTTAACAAATTCCTCTCCGTCTAAACCTTTAACACTGTGGCAGTCCCAGTCGATGTTTGGAAAGTTAAAATCCCCTGCCATAACTATCCTATTATTCTTACAGATAGCTGAGATCTCCTTACAAGTTTGTATCTCAATTTCACTCTGACTATTGGGGGGGTCTATAACACAATCCCAATAAGGTGATCATCCCTCTCTTATTTCTCAGTTCTACCCAAATAACTTCCCTGGATGTATTTCTGGGAATATCCTCCCTCAGCACAGCTGTAATGCTATCGTTTATCAAAAATGCCACTCCCCCTCCTCTCTTGCCTCCCTTTCTATCCTTCCTGTAGCATTTGTATCCTGGATCATTCAGCTGCCAGTCCTGCCCATCCCTGAGCCAGGTTTCCGTAATTGCTATGATATCACAGTCCCATGTTCCTAACCATGCCCTGAGTTCATCTGCCTTCCCTGTTAGGCCCCTTGCATTGAAATAAATGTAGTTTAATTTATTAGTTGTACCTTGTCCCTGCCTGTTTGACTCACTTCTGTTCTCAGCTGTACCCGTCTCAGATCGATCTCTTTCCTCACTATCTCCCTGGGTCCCACTCCCCCCACACCCCAAATTACCAGTTTAAAGCCTCCCAAGCAGTTCTAGCAAATTTCCCTGCCAGTATATTAGTCCCCTTCCAATTTAGGTGCAATCCATCCTTCTTGTACAGGTCACTTCTACCCCAAAAGAGATTCCAATTATCCGAAAATGTGAATCCCTCTCCCATACACCAGCTCC
>NW_025127655.1:0-1108 GCF_004010195.1 Chiloscyllium plagiosum | reverse complement strand
ATCCTCTCTGACCAGTATTGCAACTCCTCCACCCCTTTTACCTCTCTCTCTATCCTGTCTGAAGCATGTATATCTTGGGATATTTAGTTGCCAATATGTCCTTCTCTCAACCAAGTCTCAGTAATAACAATAACATCATACTCCCAAGTACTAATCCAAGCCCTAAGTTCATCGGCCTTACCTACTATACTTCTCACATTACAATAGATGCACCTCAGACCACCTGTCCCTCTGCTCCCTGCCTACTCTTCCCCTTACTCACACTGACTTCATTATCTAGTCCCTACAGACTTTAGTTACTACCTCCTTACTGTCCACTAACCTCCTCATTTGGTTCCCATCCCCCTGCCACATTAGTTTAAACCCCCCCCAACAGCGTTAGCAAAAGCACTCCATAGGACATTTGTTCCAGTCCAGCCCAGGTGTAGACCATCCAATTTGTAATAGTCCCACCTCCCCTAGAACTGGTCCCAATGTCCCAAAATTTGGAACCCCTCCCTCCTGCACCATCTCTCAAGCCACACATTCATCCTGCCTAATCTTTCATTTCTACTCTGACTAGCACATGGCACTGGGAGCAATCCTGAGATTACTAATTCTGAGGTCCTACTTTTTAGCTTGGTTCCTAACTTCCCAAATTCTGCTTGTAGGACCT
Source organism: Chiloscyllium plagiosum (assembly GCF_004010195.1). Taxonomy (NCBI): domain Eukaryota; kingdom Metazoa; phylum Chordata; class Chondrichthyes; order Orectolobiformes; family Hemiscylliidae; genus Chiloscyllium; species Chiloscyllium plagiosum. Next base: position 453 of record NW_025127655.1, on the reverse strand, counting down.
CATCGCTTTTTTTCACCCTCCATGTTCAGAATGTCCTGTAGCCGATCTGAGACATCCCTAACCTGTGCATCTGGGAGGCAATATACCATTCAGGAGTGAGATTACTAATTCTGAGGTCCTACTTTTTAGCTTGGTTCCTAACTTCCCAAATTCTGCTTGTAGGACCTCATCGCTTTTTTTCACCCTCCATGTTCAGAATGTCCTGTAGCCGATCTGAGACATCCCTAACCTGTGCATCTGGGAGGCAATATACCATTCAGGAGTCTCGTTTTCAACCACAGAAATGCCTATCTACTCCCTTTAAAATTGAAACCCCATGACTATAGCCCTTCCACTCTTTTTCCTGCCTTCTGTACTGCAGAGCCAGCCACGGTGCCATGAACCTGGCTATTGCTGCCTTCCCCTGGTGAGCCATCTCCCCCAACAGTATCCAAAATGGTGTGCCTGATTTGG
>NW_025127654.1:0-1108 GCF_004010195.1 Chiloscyllium plagiosum | reverse complement strand
TATGAACGTATTTTTAGCTCTGCTACGTTGATTCAATTACAGCAGAACGATGAGGAGTTTAAAAAGTTATATCAAAAGATATTTAACGAGAAAGAGGATGAATGCATTCCTGTGTGTTATTACTTAACAAATGATGTCGTAATGCGGATTTGGAGATCAGCACACACTGAAGCAGGTCAGACGTGGACAGAAATTCATCAAACTGTTTTTCCTGTTGGGTGTAGAAAGGAGGTGCTGCGAGTGGCACATGAGCGACCACTTGGAGATCATTTCGGTGTGAGGACATTACAGGCTGGAATACAAAGCTATTTTCACTGGCCTGGACTACACAAAGATGTAGTTCAATATTGCCAGACGTCTCAAATATGTCACACAGACAGTAATAAAACCTGCAACTTTAATACCGATTCCAGCATTTGAGGAACCTTTTCCAAGAGTGTTGAAAGACTGTGTAAGTCCCTACCTCAACCAAAAAGTGGGAATAAGTATTTATTAACAATAATGGATGTGTCGACTAGATTTCCAGAGGCAGAACCATTATGCAGCATCACAGCTAAAAGAGTTGTAGAAATAAAATGCTTATTTTTTAACTAGGTACGGACTACCAACAGAGATCCAGACAGATCAAACCTCACATCTGAACTATTCAAGCAGGTGATGGATAACTTAGGAATGAAGCAATTCAAATATACTACGTAGTATTAGGAATCACAGTGAACATGAGCGAGATGGTATCAAACAGTGAAGAAAATGTTGAGCGTTTAAGGTCAGGATTATCCAGAAGAATGCGATAAGGAAATTCAGAGGCGCACGGAATGAATTGACCACATTCAGACTATTTTAATTAATTTGTGGGCATGAAGTAAAAGGACCATTACTATTGGTTAACGAGAAATTAATAAATCAGAATTCAGAGACCACCCATTTGGATGATGTGTCAAATTTTAGGGAACGCTTAAATTGAGCTGGAGAGTTGGCTGGACAGCATTTAAAAGTATCGCAGCATACAATGAAACAGGAAGTGGATCAGACATCACAAATTCGCAATTTTGCAATTGGGAATAAGGTATTGGTGTTACTTCCAGTAACAGTTCAGTCTTTAGAAGCA
>NW_025127653.1:0-1108 GCF_004010195.1 Chiloscyllium plagiosum | reverse complement strand
CCCATCCCCATCCTCCTCTCACTTACCTTGCCATACTTCAGGCTCTCTTCCTGTATTTCTGACGAAGGGCTTTTTGCCCGTAACGTCGATTTTACTGCTCCTCGGATGCTACCTGAACTGCTGTGCTCTTCCAGCATCACTAATCCAGAATCTGGTTTCCAGCATCTGCAGTTCATTGTTTTTACCTACCTTACATTTACTGTCTCAGGTGTGACCACGTCTGTTTACAATGTGTCCAATCTGTCATTTTTTTTTAGCATGGTCGTGTCATAATATTTATTACTTTATCTTCTCTCAGAATGCATTGGCAATTTGTATTGCCGTGGACCATTTGCTCAAGAGCCACAATTAATGTTTCACATTAATATTTTCGTAGATTTGAAATCGAGGAAATGGTTTAAATATCAACATTTTTCAAAGAAATATTTGGAGGGTTCGGGAATATGCCAGGCAGCGAACGGTCAGATTGGGACAAATTTAATTTTATTTTGAAATGACAAAGTTTTCAATTCATCAAAATGCATCAGTATTCCGATTTCTGAAGTATCTGCAGATTAGCAAGAGGTGATAATCAATGGTCGGGTTGATTCGGTCTTGTGAGGTGGTAAACACATCAAAGACTCGAAGGTTCGAGGATGCACTTGGGGAATTGGGGTACAGTCGTGTATTTGGCAAGTCTACTGTGGAGTCACGTGTTCTTTGGTTTAATTTGTGTTGAAACTGAAAACGTTCAAAAGTGGTATATCTGTTAATGCTCTGTTGCCAACTCTCACCGTACCTTTCACAGAACGCGCTTAAATCTCCAATACTCGACCAGAATTTGTGATATTCGTAGAGGTTGCTGAGCAATAGAAAATGTTCCAGTCAGAGTTCAAGCTTTGCAGGACAATTCTTGTGAATTCCCAAAATTATGAAAGCGTACCTTTCGAAACACTCCCGCTGACGTGAAGCAAATAGTATTTGCACAATGTTATAAATCAAGAATTTTATGGCATCAATTATTGCCCCCAACCCTCCCATCCCCGATTAAAATTCAAAATGTTCTGTTGGTGACGCGTTTTGATTCAAATAGCTTGAATTATGCAGGTACATTTGATTTAAAAACAAA
>NW_025127652.1:0-1108 GCF_004010195.1 Chiloscyllium plagiosum | reverse complement strand
GTTTGCACTAACTGTAATTATCCACCAATACGACATCGTTTGTTCCACCAAAACTGGAAACAATGATTTGTGATTATATTGCAGTCGGATGTAGAAAATCATCCCAGCGATCTTCACGTTATTATAGTTTACTGTGGCCATACAGCATTGCGAGGCAGTTTGATGTGACTAAAAAACTTGGATGGAAAGAATGTAGATTGATGAGAAGGCAAAATGGCAGAGTCTCTGGCCACAATCGATCTGTCTGGCTTGATTATATGAGTGGCGGCTGTTCAAGAGCAACTTCCACTCCATCACTTCAACCAGCAAGAGGAGATAAGTGTGAGCACAACATTCCAACTGTGACACATACGCATTGCTTCGATGTTATTGATCAAAATCCTGGAACTCGCTCCTGAACCTTTATTATAGACCACATCATATTTGTGAAGTAATTTAAGAGGTAGCTCACCACCACTTTTTCAAGAACGGTTTGGGAAGACTTGCTGGCAGAGCCAATGATGTGCACATGATATTGGAAACAGTCTAATCGTATGGATAGATGATTGGCTAACCAATGATACAGGAGGAATAAGGGGCATGCTCAGGATCGCAACTTACAACTAGCAACGTTCCACAGGGATCAGTGCTGGGGCACAAAATTATTTACTATATTTATATGAATTACTTGGATAAGTAAAGTAAATGTACTATTGCCAAGACTACAGTAGATACAGTTGATTGGAATGCCGGTGGTAAGAATGACATGAACTCTTCATCCAAGTTCAGTGAGTAATCGGGAAGGCAAAAGGGAAATTGGCCTTTAAATGGAGTACAAAAGTAGGGAGGTTATAGTGAACCTCCGCCTGGAGGTTTTGATTGAAAGTGCAGTGAAGATTACACCAGCTGACAGTGGATCTGAATCACATGTAGATCAGATCAGGTTCGGACAGCAGGAAACCAGATAAGTTTTTACAACAAACCACAACGATTTCATCATTTGACTCTTAATTCCAGATTTATATTGAATTCAGATTCCACCATCTGCCGTGGACCCAAGTCCCGTGAACATTACTTGGGTGAATGGTCTGGTGAGAATAAAGTGGCCATCGCCTCCCCTGAACACATT
>NW_025127651.1:0-1108 GCF_004010195.1 Chiloscyllium plagiosum | reverse complement strand
AGGATAATGCTATGGGCAGCTGGTGGAAGTTAAAACAATTAATATAATATCATGATCTATAATCTGGTTATGGCAACAGTGACCTTGCATCCAATGTTGATTGTAAACATCGATCTCCTGCCCCAATTCAGGAAGTGAATCCCCCGTGCTTTTACTGGTCTGGCCTAAAAATAACTCTTGACACAGAGCCATGTGATAAAGTTTTCAATGGTCCCTGAAACGGCCAAGCAAGACAGTCAATTGTATCACACTGCTCCAAGGTCTTAAAGGGTAAAACCAGAAAGAATTCCCAGCCTCGATATCAGAAAAGGGAACGGGAATCACAGTCCTGTTGATCCTGCAGAGTCCTCCTTCCCAACATGTGAGAGCTTGTGACAACATTTACAGAGGTGTCTCACAGGCTGCACGGAAACATTGGGAAAGGAGTAGGCCATTCAACACATTGAGCCATCCCCATTCTAGTTCATGGAGAAATTCACCTCAGTGCAGTTTTCCCAACACAGTGTTCCTATCCATTAATGTGTTTAAACATTGTGAAATATAAAATAAGAACTGTTGTAGTCCCTTCAGTCCATCAATCTTGCTCCTCGATTCAATATACAAGCAGTTCTCTGATAACGCGGGTTTATTAAATGTGATTTGACTGCAGTGCGATTCGTGAATTGTGCACCTTTTTTCTATAAAGTGAGCTCCCGCTCACTGTGACAGGATTCATTGCCAGGCACCAGCTGAACAACAAAACCAAGCTTCAGGATCCTCGGTCTGCAAAATGCATCCTCTGAGTATTCAGCTAAAACAGGAATGCAATCCGCTCTGCAAAGCCTTGAACCTGAGCCTGAAACAGGGAAGTGTTCTCTCCAATTAGAAAGAACTTTATTTCAAACCAGGTGGAGAATCTTGAGGAGAAATGGAATTCCATGTTGACATCACGTGGTCAGTCAGCCCTGCGCGCTTTCTGGTGAAGAGTTTGGTGAAAGTTACAGGGATGTAGCCAGTGACTGTATTGTGAAAGTGTTGCATTTACAGCACTATTTCATTACCATATATGATTTAAAGGTTTAATTAGACTGTGCTTGTGTGTGTGTTAGACGAATTTTAATTTTGGTTT
>NW_025127650.1:0-1108 GCF_004010195.1 Chiloscyllium plagiosum | reverse complement strand
AGGCAACAAACCATTCTGATTTTTCACCGCTGGACACAGAAACGTCTGTCTGTACCTCTGAATAGAGAGTCCCCTGACACAATCAATTGCTTGGAAACCAACATATCCCTCATTACATGAGAGCCAGTCTTGATACCAGAAACTTGGCTGTTCCTGTTACATTCCCCTGAGAATCCATCACCCCCTACATTTTTCAAAACAGCATACTTGTTTGAAATGGGGATAGCCACAGGAGACTCCTGCACTTCCTGCTTACCCCTCCTACCTTTCCTGGAGGTAACCCATCTACCTGACCGTATCTGCAGCTTTTCTGCCTTCCTATAACTGCCATCCATCATACCCCATTGCTCTAGTGAATTCCTCTTTGCCTCTAACTGTTGCTCCAACCAATCCATGCGACCCAATAGGATTCACAACCAAACACATTTCCTGCAAACATAATCATCAGTAACATGAAAACTCTCCCTAACCTCCCACATCCGACAGGAAGAGCATATCACTCTACTAAAGGCCATCACTGCTCCTTCACAATGTACAGTTCCTGAAAATATCACCATCTTATTGCCCTGAAAAGCAGTGCTCCAGGCTATTTGGAAACGTGTGGTTTATAGTAACATGAAAACTCTCCCTAACCTCCCACATCCGACAGGAAGAGCATATCACTCTACTAAAGGCCATCACTGCTCCTTCACAATCTACAGATCCAGAAAATATCACTGTCTTATTGCCCTGAAAAGCAGTTCTTCAAGATATTTGGAAACGTGTGGTTTATATTTTTTAAAATTTAATCAAGAGACAGATTTCAACTAAACGTATAATCAAAACAGAATTTGACTCTATTTCGTACTGCAGACTTCCAGCAAGGTTACACATTAAAAATTATGAACGTATCTGTTCCTGTGCTGGTTCCTCCAAGGTCAGCTGTGAATTTCGCTGTTTGCTAACTTTCCAAGACACACGCTGATATCCACAGATACGTGAACTCTTTGTCTGCTTTTCCTCCTTTTAAAAGTGCTGTTGTTTTGACATTACTTTTCTCCAAAGTTCCAAAACAATGCAACAGCATATACAACAATAATTGCTGCTCCTGGAATTTGAGAAAATCACC
>NW_025127649.1:0-1108 GCF_004010195.1 Chiloscyllium plagiosum | reverse complement strand
GACTTGGTCGTATTCAGTGGCGGAACAGGCCCGATGGGCCGAATATTTGGAAGGCTAATGGAATGTTGTTCCTTATTTCAAGGATGTTGGGAATATAAGAGTTGGGAAGTCCTACTGCAGCTGTACAAGGTGCTTGGGAGACCACACCCAGAATATTGGGAGCGGTTTAGGTTCCATTATTTAAGGAAAGATATCATTTCATTGGGGGCAGCTCAGAGAGGGGGGGTCCCTGGGAGGGAGGGATAGTCTCGTGAGCAAAGGCTGCCCAGTTGGGACTCTAATCCCTGGGGGTTTAGAGAGAATGAGAGGGGATCTGACTGGAACAAACAGGGGGCTGGACAGGGTCAATGCTGGGAGGGTGTTACCCCCCTCCCCATGGGAGAGGCTAGGACCCAGGGGGGCACCGTCTCTGAATAAAGGGGCACCAATTCCAGACACAGATGGGGAGGAATCCCCTATCTCAGAGGGTGGTGGGTCTTTGGAACACCCTTACCACAGAGAGCTGTGGGGGAGTGGGGGCAGGGTCCTTGTGTATATTGAAGGCCGAGAGAGATTCCCGATCAGTCGGGGAAATCATGGGAAAGGGGGGGTGAGGAACGTCGGATCAGCCACAATCCTGTGGAATGGGGCACAGGCTCGATGGGCCGATGGGTCTCCACCTGCTATTATTTCAAACGGTTTTGCAGAGTGAACGGGCGAAAGGGGAGGAGCAGGGAAAACTCAATGAAATGGTGGCAGGTCATCACTTTATACGTAGAGACCCTGGCATTGAAATAACGACCAGGACTTCATATCCCGGTAAGCAGGGGCTGAAATGGGCCCGTAACCATGGTTTCAGGATTTGGTGATATTTGTCTGAGGAAGTCATGAGGATGATAGGGGAATCAAAGGGTCCTTACACTAATTAACTATTCACCGCAGACTTCCTGAAATAATGAACGCTGATTGCATTGGAAAATCTGCAGCAGAGTACAAATCACACACACTCAAGTGTTTACAACTCTGAGGCATTAACATGAGAACCACAACACCACAGGGATGGAGCAGCACTGCAGGGTCAGTGCTGAGGGAGTGGGCACTGTCAGAGGATCAGTGCTGAGGGAGTGCC
>NW_025127648.1:0-1108 GCF_004010195.1 Chiloscyllium plagiosum | reverse complement strand
CTGACAGACTGTGACACACTGAAACACTCTGTGCGACTCTCTGACTCTCTCTGAGGCACACTGTGACACTCTCTGACAGACTGTGACACACTGAAACACTCTCTGAGAGACTGTGACAGACTGTGACACTCTCTGAGACACACTGTGTCACTCTCCGACATTCTCTGAAACACACTGTGACACTCTCTGACTCTCTCTGAGGTGCACTGTGACACTCTCTGACAGACTGTGATACACTGAAACACACAGTGACACTCTCTGAGGAACACTGTGACACTCTCTGACTCTCTCTGAGGCGCTCTGTGACACACTCTGACAGACTGTGACACACTGAAACACTCTGTGACACTCTCTGACTCTCTCTGAAACACACTGTGACACTCTCTGACAGACTGTGACACACTGAAACACTCTCTGAGAGACTGTGACAGACTGTGACACTCTCTGAGACACACTGTGTCACTCTCCGATATTCTCTGAAAGACACAGTGACACTCTCTGACAGACTGTGACACACTGAAACACTCTCTGAGAGACTGTGACAGATTGTGATACTCTCTGACAGACTGTGACACATTGTGACACTCTCTGACACTCTCTGAAACAGACTTTGACACTCTCTCAGACACACTGTGACACTCTCTGACACTCTCCAACACACTGTGGCACTCTCTGAGACACACTGTGACACTCGCTGACAATCTCGGTGACATACTGTGACACTCTCTGACACCGACTGTGACACTTTCTGACTCTACCTGTTTCTCTGAGACAATCTGTGACACTCACTGAGACACACTGTGACACTCTCTGATTCTCTATGAAAATCTCTTAGACCCACTGTGACTCTCCCTGACTCTCTCTCACACTCTCTCAGACACACTGTAATACTCTCTGACTCTCTCTGACACTTTGAGAGGCACTGTGACACTCTCTGATCCTATCTGACAATCTCTGAGACACACTGTGACACTCACTGACTCTCTCGGAGGTGCACTGTGATACTCTCTGAAAGACTGTGATACTCTGAAACACACTGTGACACTCTCTGATTCTCTCTGAGGCACACTGTGATACTCTCTGAAAGACTGCGATACACTGAAACACA
>NW_025127647.1:0-1108 GCF_004010195.1 Chiloscyllium plagiosum | reverse complement strand
ACCAGTATTAGGCCGCAGAGGCGAAAGACTGCTTCAATAACAAGCGACACTGTGATCAAAATAATTCCAGATACAGCCACACCGCCCTAAGCCCCCACAGTACCTGAAATTTCCCATACTGGATTCAAAGCCAGACCCGTTGGGCCTGAATGATGTGGCTGCATTTTTTTTTACCATGCATTGCACAGCAAGCCAGCGATGGGACACATTAGCCCCTGGGCAGTATGAATCACCACTGCTGCCCAACACAAATGATAACTCCAGACTCACAAGAAGACCGAGTGCTTGCCGAAATTACCAGGCCACCAACTGTCAGTTTCCCCGCATCATGATTGGGTCCACTCCCCTGTATAAGACCTGGATCCACGCAGAGTTCCGGGCCATGCGACAGACCCGATGAAGTGACAGCTCCCGTTCTACAATTGGGTCGTCGAAATTTCCTGTATTTTCAACTGTCGCTCCCAAGATGTGCAGACCGTATTACAGCTTGCGCATATAACCCACTGGGTGACCATTAGCCCTGTTATTGAAATCCCCCTGGAGCACCGCTTCAGACTGGGAAAAAGTGGCTGGAGAGCACCGTGAAGGATCAATAAATTCCAGTGCAAGACGGCACGCCGATTTTGGGCTGTTATCCAGTGTCTGCAGAGCAGCCAAGCATTTGCTCGATGTCATTGTCCGTTTTAGGGAGGTCTGTGACTCCTCGTCGGGCATTCCATTAGCAGAGAACGAAAAGCTTGCCGTGCAGTCCTTACATATGATCACGTTTTAACGTTGCACAAACGAATGACGAGCAGGACGGACAATTGAATTGTACTTAATAACTTGGACGGGAATGGGCTGTTCACTGCACCAAAACCGACGGGGGCATTCGACTGGCTCGCACAACCTGACAACCACAGGGACCACTCGGAAAATTACCTGAGTTGCAAGAAACTCTGCACTATATGGTTTTTGAGAATACCCCATAACAGACCCACTCTCCTAACCCATTAACTCCAGTATTGGCCCTGCCACTGTGACTGACGCTGCCATTATTTCAGACTCTAGCCCAGTCGCCCTCTGAGCCGGCAGTCCTTGTGTAAATTGAATGCCAATATCCACTGTT
>NW_025127646.1:0-1108 GCF_004010195.1 Chiloscyllium plagiosum | reverse complement strand
CAGAAAGGAAAAGGAAGGGACTGAGTTTAACTAAAACTGTACATCAGTGAATTAGGCTGTGACAAGAAATTCTGGGAAAAATGTTCTTTCTTTGGAATGAACAAAGTCTCTGCAATAAGGTAATACATTTGTGACACAGAGATAAATAATATTTAGTCACCAGAAAGATGTGGTTACAGTAGAAACAAAAGGTGAAACATAAATATTCAATTCCACACAGCCTTGACGGGTCTCAGGGAATGCAGACTGGGTAACCCTGACAGTAATGAGTAACAAAGGCATGAAAGAGAACGCATCTGGCCTCAGATGATGCAGCTGAATCAGCCTGAATGCAGATTCTGGGTAACACGTGTCAAAACCATAAGCAGAGAATGTTTTTCGGGCTGCCTGACAACATTTCATTGGTCAACACTGTTACACATTCAAATGAATTCCTGTATAATGCAAAGGCACTGCGATAATTTTGGGAGACTTCAGTCTTTGAAGAAGGCATTTGGTATGCATTCCTATATTGGTCAGAGCACTGAGTACAGGAGTTGGGAGGTCATGTTGCGGCTGTACTGGACATTGGTTAGGCCACTGTTGGAATATTGCATGCAATTCTGGTCTCCTTCCTATCGGAAAGATGATATGAAAGATTTACAAGAATGTTGCCAAGGATGGAGGATTTGAGCTACAGGGAGATGCTGAAAAGACTGGGGCTGGTTTCCCTGGAGCGTCGGAGGCTAAGCGGTGACCTTATAGAGTTTTACAAAATTATGAGGAGCATGGACAGGATAAATAGACAAAGTGTTTTCCCAAGGGTCGGGGCGTCCAGAACTAGAGGGTATGGATTTAGGGGAAAGATATAAAAGAGACATAAGGGGCAACTTTTTCATACAGAGGGTGGTACAGGCATGGAATGAGCTGCCAGAGGAAGTGGTGGAGGCTGGTACATTTACAACATTTAAGAGGCATTTGGATGGGTATATGAATAGGAAGGGTTTGGAGCGATATGGGCCGGGTGCTGGCAGGTGGGACTAGATTTGGTAGGGATATCTGGTTGGCATAGAGAGGTTGGGCCGAATGGTCTTTTTCCAGGCTGTACCTCTCTATGATTCTATGACCT
>NW_025127645.1:0-1108 GCF_004010195.1 Chiloscyllium plagiosum | reverse complement strand
ATTCGAGCAGATTAAACCGAAATATCCAGAGTGGGAAGACTGGGGTATATGCTGGTGATGGTTGATCACCTGTCTGGATGGGTGGAAGAATACCGGTTAGCCACTGCCACCGCAAATTGGGAGTCCAAGATAATACTCGAACAATTAATCCCTAGATACGGTAAAATGGAATGTATAGATTCAGATCAGGGAACTCATATTACTTCCAGGATATTCCAGGGGAAAATGGAGGGATAAGGAATCTCCTGGAAGTTCCACACTCCTTGGCACTTCATCAGGAAAGGTTGACAGAATGAACCAGACACTCAAGAAACAGTTTTAGAAATTGCTAATAGAAACCAGACTCCCTTGGACTAAGTGTTTTCCTATAGCAATTTTGCAAGTATGAACGGCTCCAAGCAAAGATATGAGGCTGTTCCCTTATGAGATATTATGTAGCCTTCCCTATCTGGGAAAAAAAAGGGGAACTGCCAACTCTGGAGACTAAAGATCTGTTCTTGAAGAAGTATATACTGGGCTAGTCCTCCTCCTTATATTTCCTCAGAAAACAGTGTTCGCTGGCACAGACTCCACCCCCTCAATTTGCCATCCATCCGATCCAACCTGGGGATTGAGTCCTAATCAAATCATCGACTGAGACTAAATTGCAGCCAGAATGGGAGGGACCATACCAAGAACTCTTGACCATCGATAAGAACGACAGAGAAAGGCTGGACTCACTACACTCGGATCAAAGGGCCAGTGGAATCTCCAGTGGAGACAGAAGTCTGGACAACTGAATCGACAGAAGAGCCACTTAAACTTTATTTGAAAAGACTTTAAATAACTGATTTTCCAGTAGGGATGCGAGCACGGGATAGTTTCTGTACTATTGTATGCTAATTCTCTCGGTGCTTCAATACCACTTTAAAATGGGAAGAATGTTTACGTACACTATATTAGTTTTTCTAGTCGTTGGATTCTGTCAGGCCATGGTGTGGTCGTCTTACTTAACGTTTCCACAAAGTACAAATGCACAAGTCGTAGAAACAGATGCCTGCATACTGTTGGATTGTGGAGATGCAGAAACAAATCGAAGGGAACACAGTAACTCAGAGATACATCTCAG
>NW_025127644.1:0-1108 GCF_004010195.1 Chiloscyllium plagiosum | reverse complement strand
TGTGAAAACTCGGTAGGCCAATAATTAAAGTAAGCAACTTTATTTCCGAAAGTATAATACAGAATAATTAATTAACAAACGTTTAGAACTCTTTCCCTCACATTCGTTTTACCTTTCCTTCTACAATACTCGTCTGATAAAACCTTCCCATTAAGATTTATCACAATTTAAATTTTCAAAAACCAGCCAAATGTCGAATCTTCTTTTATTCTTCTGAGGGATTTGTGCTTCAGAGGTTACTTATCGATAAAGGTATCCTTCAAAGAGAGTGCTTTTGCAGGCAGACGTTTTACATGGTGGTAGTTTGGCAGTTCTCATCTGAACAGTTCAATTTTCCCCGTTCATCCACCCACAAAACATTGGACCGTGTAATTGCCTTTTAAGATTGTCAAAATACTGAAGTCAAACAGATTTGGAGTTTGGCATTTTCGGAGAATACGATAAAGAGATGGGCCTAGTTCCGATCGGTTTTGTCGTTTTCAGGAACCAGCTACCCTAGCTCCCCCACTTGCTGGAGCACATGGTATATTATTTCTTTTTTTATTCAGAACATTTGGTGCTGCCAGGGGGGTTTGTTAGCTTTTAACTTTCTTAAAGATACAACACACCCACATCATGACAACAGTACCAGTTAATAGCATTGACACTGTGGATATCGAATCATAGATCCAGTACAGGCAAGAGGAAAAATACGTTGTTACAAGTAGATGTTACCCTGATCAAGAAAGTCTCAACAGTTAAAAGAGGAATCATCTTACCAGGAGCTAAAAGCTATTAAGAATTTTTAAGAAAGATAGCGCCCACCATATTAGTTATCATAGAGCGATAATCTCAAAGAAACAGCATTACATTGATGCGGGAATGACTTACACTAGTTGGTTATACAGCGCAGCCAAATCGCCAACGTGGTAGCTTAGTGGTTCCCACCGCTGTCTCACAGTGTCAGTGATCGTTGTACAGGACAGTCTGGGAACCTTTTTATTTTAACATTCTCTCTGTAGGTGTTTGGTCAGCACCACCATTCCAAAAGTGTGTGGTTTCGCCATTCGAAATTGTCTAATTGTGCAGTCAATTGTATGTATAGGCTGTGGAAAATGTAGGATTATTA
>NW_025127643.1:0-1108 GCF_004010195.1 Chiloscyllium plagiosum | reverse complement strand
CTTTTAAAAGATATGTTGATAGTAAACGAGAGTCACGACATGGATGCAGGGAAGAAGTAGCAGAATGGATAACAATAGGGTTAGAAACAGAAACTAAAGCTAAAAGTTAGTTGTTCAGACTGACAGAATGTGTTGTTCCACAGGGTATTAGTCCTGAAAGTAATTGTGCCTGGAGATCAGGGGTATAACAATTATGTGGATGACAGGAAATTGGCGACTATGGCTAATACTGAGGAAGGTTGTGGTAAAATAGCAGAGTCCAGAAAGGTGAGCATAATGGACAAGACAGTGGAAAATAATTTTAAGAGGTGGTGTATTCACATAGGAAGGAGAAGGAGGAAACTACTTAGATGTATGTTTAAAATTGAGGGGATTTGATGATGTGGGTGTAAAAACGTGGTGTCTGCACATGAGGAATAAAAATCAGATGACATCAATATAAGATGGTCACAATTAAGACCAATAAAGAATTCGGGAGAAATGTCTTCTCCAAAGAGCTTTCAGAATGTGGTGTTCAATGCCACATGTAGTTGAGAGAAATATTGTAAGAGCCGTTTAAGGGGGTGTTCATCAAGTCCATGAGAAGAAAATGAAAACCTGAAGGATGTACAGAGGGTTAGATGGAACGGAGTGAATGAGTCCCTTCTGAAGCTTGAAGACTGAATAGAGCAGCTGAGCCTAATAAACTTCATATATTCTTTTCAATTAAAAAAAGTAAGTTTGGGTAATTTGTATTATTATCTGTTTCAACCCCACCCACCCCCGAACATTAGGCATGTCTATAGAAGAGACAGCTGATGCTGGGCTTCAGTACCTGAGGACCGGATGATGGAGTAATGATAGAGTCATAGTCCCCAACAACACAGGGAAATGGGCAGCCAGGTTCACCACTAATTCAATGCCATGGGTTACAGTGATTGGTGACACCATCTATTATGGCATGGCTTTGGGAGAGGTCCACACTTCTGCCATTGAAGATATTTCCCTGGGAAGTCAGTACAGAGGATGAAGTGACATCCCAGGGTATTTGTTCCTAGTTTCTATTGGATCATCTGTGCGTGTTGTCATCTACCTCATATCACTGGAGTTATTAATAACATTCATGCTC
>NW_025127642.1:0-1108 GCF_004010195.1 Chiloscyllium plagiosum | reverse complement strand
TAAACCTCTATGATTCTATGCTGATGGGTCTGTAGCCATGCTGTCATCCTTTATGATTCTATGCTGATGGACCTGTTACCATGCTGTAGACCTCTTGGATTTTATGCTAATGGGTCTGTAACCATGCTGTTGACCTCTTGGACTTTATGCTAATGGGTCTGTAACTATGCTGTTGATCTCTATGATTCTATGCTGATGGGTCTGTAGCCACATTGTAAACCTCTATGATTCTATTCTGATGGGTCTGTCACCATGCTGTAGACCTCTATGATTCTATTCTGATGGGTCTGTAACCATGCTGTAGACCTCTATGATTCTATGCTGATGGATCTGTAACCATGCTGTAGACCTCTATGATTCTCTGCTAATGGGCCTGTAGCCATGCTGTCGTCCTCTATGATTCAATGCGGATGGGCCTGTAATCATGCTGTAGGCCTCTATGATTCTATGCTGATGGGCCTGTAACCATGCTGTAGACCTCTTCGGTTTTATGCTAATGGGCCTGTAGCCATGCTGTCGTCCTGTATGATTCAATGCTGATGGGCCTGTAACCATGCTGTAGACCTCTTCGGTTTTTTGCTAATGGGCCTGTAACCCTGCTGTCGTCCTCTATGATTCAATGCTGATGGGTCTGTAACCATGCTGTAGACCTCTGCGATTCTATGCTGTTCGGCCTGTAACCATACTATAAACCTCTATTATTCTATGCTGACGGGTCTGTAACCGTACTATAGACCTCTATGATTCTATGCTGACGGGTCTGTATCATGCTGTAGACCTCGATGATTCTATGCTGACGGGTCTGTAGCCATGCTGTAGACCTCGATGATTCTATGCTGATGGGCCTGTAACAATGCTGTAGTCCCCTATGATTTTATGCTGAATAGTCTGTAAACATGCTGTAGATCTCTATGATTCTGTGCTGATCAGCCTGTAGCCATGCTGTGGACCTCTTGGACGTTATGCTCATGTGTCTGTAACCATGCTGTTGGTCTCTATGATTCTATGCTGATCAGTCTGTAACCATGCTATAGACCTCTATGATTCTATGCTGATGGGCCTGTAACTATGCTGAGGACCTCTTGGATTTTATGCTAATGGGTCTGTA
>NW_025127641.1:0-1108 GCF_004010195.1 Chiloscyllium plagiosum | reverse complement strand
TTCTGGAGATCCGGTTCACATATCTGCTCACAGGAGTCCAAATCGTGAGTCAGCAGAGCTTTGTGAAATCGAACCAGAACTTCTGTGCCCTCATTTTCTAGTCCCAAGATTTGAAGCCAGCATTGCTTTTGCTGCCTTGATTATTTTCTGCAAAATGCCCCCTATCAACCCAGTTTACATTCATTCTCTCCCTTGTAGAATCTGTGTTATTGGTCTAAAATCTCTGGTGTGAAAAAGAGTGACACGTCTTCTTGTAATATTATGACGTAGGGAACAAACAAAACGTGCTGAGCTCTTCCAGACGTTTCACTGAAAACCTTATGAGATGTAGATTCGAATGGCATCGAGACAGATAGACAAATTTGAGTTCATTAAAATTGTGGAAGGAATAGTTGCTTAATGGTAATCTACTGAAGGTCATTGTGGAAAACTTCGTCAGAATCCCCGAATAACTCTTAGGGACGGATATCTGCCAGCAATTGACTCCAGAACGGCAGCATTTTGTTTACTACCCCCTATTTTGTCTCCACAAGTGACGTCTGCCTCCCAGCACTATGATTTCCGCTGACGTTCTGTCTGTATACGCGCCTACACACCCACAACATTGTGGTTACCAATAGTACGTTTTCCCTTTGCATATGACTCCAGACACATAGCAGCACTGATGTTGCTTTGTTCTCTGGAGTGTCAGATGCTTCGGGGGAAGCTTGCAGAAGCTTATAAAAACATGAGAGGCATGGGTATGGTGAATATTCCATGTCTTTATCCCAGGTTATTGGAGTTGAAACCTCGATGGCATGTTTTTCACTCACAGTGTGGTGCGACCATGAAATGAATTGGCGGAGCAAGTGTTAGAGTCTGCTACAATTATAATATTTAAAAGACATCTGAGTGAGATTTTAACTAAGAGGGGTTTTGAGGGATATTGGCACATGTGATTCGATAAATTTAGGCGATCCGGTCGTCATGGGTGACGAAAGGTTCTGTTTCTATGTTGTACATTTCTATGAACGATGACTGCAGATTCACGTCACTATGGGTACTACTGATCTACTCTGTCTCAACATCTCCTTTCAGAACAACGGCACAATGATTTCCCCTGACCTGT